>NC_090439.1:49879438-50181480 GCF_031143425.1 Pleurodeles waltl
CCACATCTTAAAAAGGGGCACCCTCCTGTGTTGGTTCCAGAGGTCTGGGCTCCCTCCTTTATTCAGTAGATTTGGCAGGCTCATTCCTGGTAGAGTGTAACAGCTGATTGAGCATTCTGCCTCACCCCTTTCTTCCTCAGGAACTGAGTGAAACATTGTAAACTGCTCCTTTTGTGTGGGGAAGCCTTTGTTCATGCCACTGGAGAGAAATGTAAATAATTTGTCACAGCAGGATGACAAAAGGCCTGGGCTCTGATCCAGAGCTGAGCCAGCGAAATATGACAATCGTAGATGACCCATAAACAGTGCAGATTTTTTTTGGAACTTGCAGAATTGATTTTAACACAGATTATGCCCCAATTCGAAATGTCAAATGGAAGCAAAGCTGTACTTTAAGGCAGCCCTCCTCATAGGTATGTAATGGAGTGTTACTGCAGTCACGGCAGAAAACCACAATGACCTTTCCTATGAGTATACACTAACATCATGAGGTTTACCACAGGTCTGTATCCAATCCTACAGAGTCCCCTCTTCCCCAGGCTACCTCTGCACGGTTAGTGGGCTGTATACAACAAGAGTCTCCCATGCACAGCCCTTCCATGTGTAACCAACCAAGTCCCCTTTACACTTGCTTTGTCGCAGTGGTCTTATCTTAAAAGGCAGACATTGATGGTAAACAAGTGCAGTCCATTTGCCATGAGTTTACCGGAAGTGAGGTACAGGCTATGAGGCTCTCCCACAATAAAATGCTGAAAACCAGGTGATTAAAAAGCAAACAATCTTGGCCGATTAGCTGGGCAGAACCAATTGTTTCACACCCACAGCCCCCTCTGATTTTTCGATTTATGATAGAACCCATGGTTAGCAGGAGTGAGGAAACACAGGACTAAAAGGGCCCTAAAATGGCAGTGGAGAAGCATTATTTGCAGATTACTTAGTGATGTAGAATTTGGTCAAAGTTGGGATTCAAAGCTATCAAGAAGCATTTCATTGTGCAAGGTTTGTGCTATTTCTTGCTTGTTCTTGACAAATAACAGGAATTTTATTTTGGTTGGGTTGAACTTTAGGTGGGCACTTGAATTTAAGTTCTGAATGACATGCAGGCAGTTTTTGAAGAATTTGGTGGCTGGAGACATATGATATTCCATGAAAATTCTACCTGCCTAACAAATTGAAAGGTCTGCATGGTGGATGCTCCTACCTAAGCATTTGGTACACACACTTCAGAATGTAGCTACTCTGATTGCTAAATTAATATGAACATAACCTCCTTATTTCCAGTTACATACACAATGAGGGCGCAATAATGGCAGTTTGAATGGTGCATCTATTTTATTTTCAAATGCTACATATATGTGTATAGTGTGAACTTAACAGCGAGAGGACACTGAAAAATGTTCATAGAAATAGGCAGCTAGTGCTCATCCTAGGGGCTCAGGGACCATGTCCCCTCACCTTTTGCACCTCAAGAAGATTGTCTTTCAGGCTGAGCAAATGTCAGAATGACAGACATTCTTCATTTTCAGGTCAGGCAGCCAGAAGCTAGACATGTGCTATTTGCACAGGCTCCTGGCTGCCTGTGCTGAGCTTTGCTATGCTGATGAGGTCACAGCTCCTGTGGGATTGACCTCCATAGCTCAGTAAAGGTCCTCGAGGACCCCCTTGGTGAGGAGGGGTAATGTCACTTATTGCCTCAAACCTGGGAGCTTCAGCTTTAAGCTCTGAAGCGCTCAGGACAGGGTGTCAATCAGAGACACCTCGTTACAGAGAAGGGTATGGTCTGCATTGATCCGAGTCTGTGACAAGGTTGGGACTGCTTCCTTCCCTCCTGGACCTCCAGGCTGCATTGCAGGTAAATCTGTTTTTTCTTTAAATTAATGTTTGGTGCATGCTTAGCTTCATACTAAGATTAAACGTAGCTAAAGAATGCAGTACTCCTAGTCTGAGCAATGAATTTATTGAGGCACTCCCCAGATCTCAAACGAGAACATACAAAATATTAAAGTGAGCATTTAACTTCAAGGCAGCAAAAAGACGTGCAGATACTAAAATAGTCAAAGCAGTTGAATAATGATAGGCAAAAAAGTGCAATACATCAACAATGAATATGTGTGCAGTGAATATATATATTTGTGCATAGACACATCAAAGCTAGATAATTAAGAATTAAAAATGCATCATCATGGGGATCAAATCCAACATCATCCTTGTCCTTGCCAATGTCAAGCTATGGAACCGTAGACAGCTGAGAAAGGAGAAACATTCCCCCGTGGGACTTATGAACAGCGTGTCTACCCTCAAATCAAAATGAGTTCCTTCTGCCTCAGTGCCAAGCTTCCCCACCTTATGTACCTTAAACAATCCCAAAAGGAAGGTTCTGGTAACACTCCCCTTCCGTTTGAGTAACCTGTGAAATTCAAGCGCTGGCTGTAATTGGTCTATTTTGAAAACACACAAAAGAACTGGCAAGATCCCAATTTGCATTCCCAAGACAGAGCCGTACCTTTCTCTGTTGTAAAAATTCTCATCCTGGTACACTTTTATCACCTCCGCATCCCCCATAATATGTTCCCTTGTCTGGTGGGAAGAGCGAAAACACATTCCATGTAAAAAAACAAGCTGCGCATTGAAGAATAGCTGTCACCGATGTGACAGTATTTGAAGCTAAGCTAAGCGCAAAATTGAGTTAGTGGTCAAGATGGAATCAGTGGTTAAATACAGATTGCATTACACTCCACCTTTTGACCAATTACTCACATAACATACTGGTCTAAAAGTAACCCTTTTCGCTCTAAACATTGTAAGTAGATTAGGTATGCATTGCACACAGCAACATAGCATTAATATAACACAAATCACTATGAGTATTCCACCCAAAATATTGTGTAATTGCCCCAAATCAGGTAACCAGTTAAATAACCAGTCCCACCACCTTTTCTCAACAACTTGTTTTAGGGCCCTGATTACAACTTTGGAGGAGGTGTTAATCCTCCCAAATGTGACGGATATCCTTCCCACCGTATTACGAGTTCCAAAGGATATAATGGACTCATAATACGGCGGGTGGTATATCCGTCACATTTGGTACGGATTAACATTCTCCTCCGAAGTTGTAATCAGGCCCTTACTCTTTTCACCAATTTATGTAAAGTGTCAATATGAGACTGGATAGATTGAGAGTGGTCCGATAGATAACAACAGCATATTCCCTCAAACTCTGTGCAGCCATGGTCATGCTTCATGATCAAGTAGTCAATGGCTGCCCTGTTTTGCAGTGCGGGTTTTCTAGTGCCTCGTATATCAAGGAGTAATTCAGTCAATGCAATGGATGTGTGATTGTTGTTCTTAACCATCAAACATGCTAACTTGTTAATAACTTGAGTATTATAAACAGCTAATCCTGGAACTCCCACTACTGAAATACTTAAACTCACATATTCAGATTTAGATAATAACTGGATTTCAGAGTCACAGTCTTCGCTTAATTGTACTGTTTCCCGTGGATTCAAGTATGTACAGAGTGAAATGGAAACATCATGAGTCCTAACCGAGTAAAAGCACATGGTCCACCTGTTACATTGGCAGGAATGTATGTATAAGTGTATTTCGACAAGAGAACAACCACCCCACTGGTAGTTTGACGTGCTTGATGTAGCTAGCAGCAGTCACAATATATTGACAAGACGTGTTATTGGCCATATTCTTACAAGTTTTATCATTTCTATGCTGACACAGTACTCGTTGTTCCCACGGGATCTCTTGAGGAGACCCTGTTGTTGTCTCAAGGCATATTTGAGCCCATTTTCAGATTTTTTAAGTATCACAAGTTAAGTTGTATCAGACATCACTGGTAGTAATTACTATAACTTATGCTAGTTCAGGAGGACGATTTGGGAATTCTATCTACACCTTAGCTCCTGTGTTTTTGTCAGTTGAGCCAAAACCTCCCTCCCCACGCACTGTATGAAGGGCTGGGGCAGCCATCTTTTTCACTATTCCTCCATACACTTTTTACAATCTGCACAATTCTATCTCCAGGTTGTATTATCAAATCTGTATCTCCACTGTTCAAAATAATAATTTTGAGCTCTCCTTGGTTAGTCTACATCGATCACTACCCTGAAGACATGAATATCTTTGAGGTCCAACCCTGATCGGGGATCAATCAAAACGAAATGCTCTGGGGGAATTTGTATTCCAACACCTGTTTCAAGAAGTGCCATGTATCTTGGTTTGAGACTGTACATATTCAAAGCATGTAAATCAAGACCTGCCGATTCTGGTGTGGCTCAGTAAGGAGTTAAGGCTCCTGCTTTCATTTCCCAATACATGATGGTGTTGGTCACTACATAGGGTTGTATCTGTAATGCTGGGGTCAACATTCACATTAAATGGGTCTTTGCATTTGTCAAATCCTGTTATTCAAAATTTGAAAGGCTTCATTTAAATGCTCTATCCAGTTTCTCAAAGTGCCACCTGATGATTTTTGTAATTGGGCTTTCAGTAAGCCATTCATTCTCTCAATCAGTCCTGCAACTAGTAGATAATATGGAATATGATAAATCTACTCAATATTGTGAACAATAATCTTGCACCAATTTTCCTTTGAAATGTGTCCCGTTATCACCCTGGAATTGGAGTGGGACTCTGTAATACAACATTAACAAGTCTAGAGTTTTCATGGTGTGGAACTGAGTGGCACGTTTGCAAGGGATGGAAATCAGGTAACCAGAATAAGGCCCTCATTTCGACCTCAGCTGTCTTTTTCAAAGACCGCTGAGGTACCGCAGTGCTGAAGACCGCCAATGCAGGTGGTTTTCTGCGCAGCGTATTATGACTGCTGGCAGCCCTTCATCCTTTTTCGGACGGACAGCTGGCAGCAGCCATACTGGTGGTCAGCGGGGAAGTGGAGGCTATTCCACCTCCACCGCCACGTCATCAGAGCACCTCCCACCGAATCACGTTCCATGATTCGGCGTGGCTGTGTTCTGGTGGCGGGGTGCTGGTGGCGGAGCAGCCCCCGTGGATCCCGTTCCCTCCCGGAGGATCACCGGAACAGGTAAGGTGATCGTCTGTTAGGGGAGGGGGTGACCCTCGTGGCCACACCACTACAGTGACATCTTCCGCCACCCCCATTCCATCACCTCCCTCCCTTCTGCTCCCCACTGAGTTGCCTGTGCCTGCTCACCCAGAAAGGTGGGTATCTCCTTCGCCCCAGGCACCTCCTCTCCTGCCCCAGTCAGCCCTGTTGCCCTCACAGAAGAGGCTATTGACCTCCTGAGAACCATCTCTGTAGGGCAGACAACCATTGTCAATGCCATCCAGGGGCTAGCATCAGTGGTGCAGCAGACAAATGCCTATCTGGATGGCTTTCACGGTGCCATGTCTGCCCTACAGAGATCTTTTCAGGCTCTGGCTTCCTCTTGGACGGCAGCCAGTTTCCCTGGCGATTCCGTCCCCCCTCCAACCTCCTCTACCCCTTCCAGCACCCCACTCCCTTCACCCGTCCAAGGCACACATTTAGACATGCAGTCAAGCAAATCAACTCACAAGAAGCACACTTCTAAACACAAGCACAACACCTCCCACCACAAGCATTCACACGGCCAACAGATACAAGCACACACAACAACATCCACTTCCCACAGTGTGCCCACCTCTTCCGCCTCCATGTTTGTCCCCTCTACATCCACACACTCATGCACTGCACCTTCAGTCACTGTTGCTGCTCCTCTTACTGCACTCACCACAATAGCAGACATCCATACATGCACCCCATGCACCACACCTGCACTCATAACTACTGTAGTTGACACATGCAGCACACTCACCAGACTTGCAGAAACCCACACAGCATACATCCACACTAGCTGCCTGTCTTCTCCCACTGTGTCCACCCCCTCCTCCAAAAACACACAAACGCACCAAGACACCCACCCATCACACATCCAACACACCACTGCATACTGTCCAGTCACCTGCACCCACTACACGCACCCCTACACCACATACATCCACTGCCTCTGCCTCCACTCCCACACCCTCATCCAGGACTACCCCAATTGCGCTGAAGAAAATGTCCTCTCCAGCGCTGACCTGTTCCAACCCACTGGCCCACCCTGTCTTGTCCCCAAGCGTGCTCACCTCCTTGCCCTTTCCACTCCTTCCACTTCACAGCCTACCCCTGTCTGCCCTTCACATTCCTGTGCTCCTTCCCCAGAGAAAAAGAAGGCCTGGGCAGAGCCTAGTCCATCTGGCTCCACCGCTCAAAACACCCCGCTTCAAAGGACAAGCCCAACCCCCTCCACCTTCCAAACAAAAGTAGAAGGCCCACCCCCGTCGCAAATCATCACCCCCACCACCGCCTGCCACCATTCTGTGAGGTGCCTGGATGCCCCTTTGTTGCCCCATTGAGTGGAGTACCAGGCACTTTTGGGATTCAGGTTGGGTCCGTTGTGGCCCATGGCAATTGTAGCCGTACGGACTGGCCATTGGCCCTGTTTGAACTATTTGGCTCTGTGAGCTTTCATGAAAAATATCTGTGTGGCCTGTGTTTTGGCAGCACACTGTTGAACCCTGGTCTTTCGTTTCATTGTTTATGGGTGTGGGGCATTCGTATGTACTATGGTCAAGTTAGATTTGCCTTGTGTCGGGTAAGTACTTCTTGCTGTGGGGTGTATGACTTGTGCTGCTGTGAAGGGTTGAGGGGGCATTGCAGGGTGGGTGGAGTGGGTTTGGTATGTGACTGTGCCCTTTCCTCCCTTGTTTCGTAGGTTGCAGTACTTACTGTCATCGTCTTCGTCAGGGGTCTCGGTCGTGGAGGTATATGGCAAGGATAAGGGCTGGCATTATCTGCAGCCCTACTCCATGTCTGCTTTGGCGCATTGTGTGGTCCTCTGGTGAGTGTTTCCTTATATTTGGTTCATTTCCACCTGGCTTTGCGTGGCAGTGGTTCCCACCCCGGAACTGGCGGCGGACTGGTGGTTAATTATTTGATAGGTGGGTTGGGCCTTTCCGGCAGCCTGTGGGCGGACTCTGCCGTCGTCGTTTGGGCCTCCTCTGCTGGTGGTGGGGGGTTTTCGGGATGCCTGTCTTTTGTTTGGTTCATTATTTGGCTGTCCGGCCCGCTCATCTGTTGGCAGTTTTTACCGCCACCACCGGCGGCGTGGAACGGACTGCCGTGTTCAGAACGAGGGCCTATTTTCTTATCTGTTCGACCCTCAGAACTCAAGGCTCTCTCAGGTTTTGTCCAGTCTCCAAGTTCTCCTAACTCACTGTCCCTGTATTATGGAATCAGTGCTAAGAGTACAAAACTCAGGAGCATCTCCTATATCTAATATTACTCCAGAGGCGTGTGTGTCTAATAATTGCACCACCCATGTAAGTAATGTTTCCCAGATCTCTGCTTAAATCTGTCTATGATATCATTGATTTCCTGTTGTATATAATCGTTTAGGGAGTGCATCTCAACCCCCCTCGGGTTTTGTGGGATGCCCTGTATTTTCCATCTAAATACAGGCTGTGCACGAACCACTTTCTGCTAGCTGAAGCTTGTCCCCACATTTCTTAACCAACTCATCACTGGAATCAGAAAAATCTGTGGAAACCCAGATATTATCGTAACAGATTTCTGGATCCTAATTTAACCCTGCTTTAGCAATAGCTAAATTAAATTTTGTTTGATTAACTCTACCCCTATGTTTATGATATCTATATTGGGCAATGCGAACGGCTGCCCTTTATGCAACGGATTGATAAGTATCCGCTTTATCTTGCAATTCCTTATTCTGACAAGACAGCATAGTTACGTTATTTCTAGCTTCAACTAGCTGCCTCTCAAAATGCTCATTTTCTTGTTCTTTCAGTGCATACTTTTCAAGCATTTTTCTATAAGCTGATAGCAGGATCCAGCCCCGTCTGCCTAAAACAGATAAATCACATCCCCGTTCTACTGGCACTTTCAGCAAACAGAATAAAACAGTTTTTGGTTCAGCTTCGGTAAGACATCTGTCTCAGTTTTCACATAATCCTGCTCCACAAGACCATTAATTTGTAAGAACATCATAGGGTGCTTTTTCCCACCCTGGTATGTCATTTGACAACTCGGAAACCACCTTTCACTTTTTGACAAACATTTTTCACTTTTAAATCTTTCACTTCATATCCTGCCAACCACATCAAATTGTTCTGCTTAGCTTCAAACTAAGAGGAAACGAAGCTAAAGAATGCAAAGAATGCAGCACTCTCAGCCTGAGTAATACATTTATAGAGGCACTCCCCAGATCTCAGTCGAGAACATACAAAAATATTAAAGTGATCATGTAACTTGAATGCAGCAAAACACATGCAGACACTAAAATTATCACAGCAGTTGAATAATATTAGGCAGAAAAAGTGCAAAACATCAACAATGAATATGTATGCAGTAAATATATATATTTATGCATGCACACATCAAAGCTAGATAATTAAGAAGTAGAAATGCATCTGCATGGGGATCCAATCCAACATCATCCTTGTCTTTGCCAACGTCAAGCTGTGGAGCCCTGGGCAGCTGAGAAAGAGGAAACATTCCCCAATCGGACTTATGAGCAGTGCGCCCACCATCAAAATGAACTCCTTCCACCTCAGCGCCAAGCTTCCCCACCTTATGTACCTTAAACAAACCTAAAAGGAAGGTTCGGGTAACCTTACCCACCCTTCGAGTAAGTTGGGAAATTCATGCGCTGGATGCACTTGGTCTGTGTTGAAAACACACAAAAGAACTGGTCAGATCCCAATGTGAATTCCTAAGACAGAGCTGTACCTTTCTCTGTTATAAACATTCCCATCCTGGTACACTCTTATTATCTCTGTATTCCCCAGGATATGTTCCCTTCTCTAGTGAGAAGAACGACAACATGTTCAATGTAGAAAACAAGATGTGCATGGAAAAATACCTGCACCACCAATGTGACGTCATTTGAAGCTAAGCTAAGCATAAAATGGAGTCAGTGGTCAAGATGGAATCAGTGTTTAATTACAAATTGCATTACAAGCGTGCATGCATGTTTGAATATTTGGTAGTGAGTGTTCGAAATGGAGATGTGTGTGCCTTAGTGTGTCCCATCAGCTCCCCTCCCTCCTAAAATTACTGGCTGCCACTGGACGTAGGCATTACAAGGTTCCATTTTCAGATTGAAAGAGCATGTATTACACCTAACCATGTAATGAGTATTGTATTTTGGGAGTCACCTTTCTCAAAATGGGAAGACACCTCAGAGACAAACTGTGTATTTATACACTACAACTAGGAAAACTACTTGAAATCAGAATGGCTTGATGACCATTTTGAGAATACAACATTACTGTAATTTCTTGTTGTTACATGGATTTATTGGTTTAAATTAACCCCTTTCACTGCTAGGCCTTCTTCCTCTCTTGTGCCAAGACTTCTTTTAGCTAGGTGGGATAGTTAGAGCTTAGGCCCTCATAGGTTTTTGTCCTCATAAGCTATCCACGACTTGAATTCGAAAACCACATTTCTCAACACAGTTTTGGCATTTTACTGGGACTTAAACCATACCCCATTATTACTATTTTTTGTGCTTTCAGCCTCCTTCCAGTTAGTGACAGAAATGGGTGTGAAACCAATGGTGGATCACAGACAGCTAAACATTTAAAAAAAAAAAGACAGCATTCTATATTTAGCAAGTGGTCATTTGTGTAGATCCATCAATCATTTCCTATAGAAAGTAATGGGTGAAATAAATATTTAAATTGAGGTGAAAAAAACAGCCATTTTTGACTATTTTTTCTTCTGTAACTTTTTTCCATCTATGCCTGATTATTTAAAGCAATATACTGTTACGTCTGCTGGACCCTTCTGTTTGCGGAGATATATAGGGCTTACAGGATCATCAAGAACCAAATGTAGCCAGAGCCAATAAATGAGCTTCACCTTGCAATGGGTTGTTATTGTATACCGGATATACAACAATTCATTTGGTAAAATATTAAGAGTGAAAAATGTGAATCAAGGAAACCTATATATTGCCAAAATGTGCACATAATAAGGAGTTTGGAAGCAGCATTTTATTTGCACATTTCTGAACTTGGGGGCCCCATACCAGCAAGTGAATTACAGGGCATTTCTCAAAATGACTTCTTTCTTACATACTGTCTTACATTTGGAAGGCAAAAATGTGGAGAAAGAAAATTGGCACTAACACTTGTTCTTCTATTCTGTGTTCCCCCATGTCGCCTGATAAAAATGGTACCTCACTTGTGTGGGTAGGCCTAGTGCCCACTACATGAAATGCCCCAAAACACAACATGGACACATCCCATTTTTCCAATCAAAATGGACGTGTTTTTTTACAAAGTGTCTAGCTGTGGATTTTGGCCTCTGGCTCTGCCGCACCAAAGGAAACCCAGCAAACCTGTACATTTTTGGAAAGTAGATACCTAGAGGAATCCAGGATGAGGTGACTTGTGGGGCTCTCACAGGCTTCTGTCACACAGAATCCTTTGCAAACCTCAAAACTGGACTAAACAAAAAACAATTTCTTCACATTTCAGTGCTGCAAAGTTCTGGAATTTGAGCAGAGCCACAAACCTCCTCCCTCCCATCATTCCCCCAACTCACCCAATAAAAATGGTTCCACACTTGTGTGGATAGGCCTAGTACCACAACAGGAAATGCCCCAAAACGCAATGTGGACACATTAAAATGATCTATTATAAAACTTCCTGTTTTTGTTAAGGGGTGCTAAGATTTTGGTCCCGGGTGTGGCAGTCATATAGGGAAACCTATCAAACCAAGACATTTTTAAAAACTAGACACAGAGTAAAGCTCAGGGGGTGTGGCTTGAGTGGATCCACAATGTTTTCTTACCAAGAATCACCTGCAAACCATAAATGTAGCAAAAAAGGCACATTTCTGCGTAGGATCACTGTGCCAGTACAAATTTCCTACAACCCAGTATTTCAATCGATACCTCACTTGTGTGGGTCGCCCAATTGCCTGGGACAGGGAAGGATCCAAAACGTGTAGAGAAGCACAATTGTTTCTGTACATTTTTAGGCTAACTCTGGTTTGGGCACCCACACAAGTGATGTATCATTTTATTTGTGAGACTGAGGGGAACACTGGGTGATAGGTAATTTGTACTGGTGTGGTGATCCTACTTAGGAAAGTGAGAAAGATGTGCTTTTTTAACTAGAGGTTTGCAGTGTAGTCTGGGTATGAAACAATTGGGGGATCCACACGAAGCCACACCTCCATGTACTCCCCCGAGTAGCTAGCTTTCAGAGTGTCTGGGTGTGGTAGTTATTCCTAGATGGCTGGCGAGCTCTGGACTAAAAACGCAGGTACCCCCCCTTACAAAAAGACATAGGCCCTCATTATGAACACGGCGGTAAAAACTGCTGTGTTCATGCTGGCGGTCAAAACACTGACCGCCAGAGTTCCCTGATCCCCGCCGGCCGTATTAGGAACATTCCTGTGGGCCGGCGGCCAAGTGCATGGGCAGTGCAGGGGCCCCGAGGGGTGCCCGGGTGCACCCCTTCCACCAGCCTTTCTATAGCGGGGAAATCCACCAGGAAAAGGCTAGTGGCTGAGGAAACATTATCCGAGGGGCAGCACCGCTGCCCTGTCGGATAATGTTTCCGACGCCGCCAGACTGCCTGAAGGAGGCAGCCTGGTGGTGAGTGAGGGCTGCTGATGGCAGCCCTCATTGGGTACATTATGTGACAGTGGGGCCCACCATGCCGGTTGGTGGTTTTACCCGCCACCGCCGGCATGGCGGGCCACACCGCCATGTCCATAATGACCGCCATAGTTTTTAAATAGATAATTTTGATGCATCCACGTTGTGTTTTGGCCCCTTCTCTATCATGGGCACTTGGCCCATCCACACAAGTGAGGTAGCATTCTTATCAGGAGACAGGGGGAACGGTGGGTGGTAGGAAGTTTCTTTTTTATATTTGCTTCTGGAAGAATATGGCACAGAAATGCAAGAAACAAAATTGAGTTTAGTCACATTTTGAACTTTATATGGCATTGTGGCAAAGACACTTGTTGGGATCCACAAGAGGCACACCACCCTGTTCTCCACCGGGTGTCTAGTTTTCAAAACTTATATAGAGTTGGTAGATTTTCTCTTGAGGCAAAGCAAGCACACCACCAAGACTCATACTCCTGTGATGTTCCAAACACTCGAATTGTGAAAAGAAACATCCTTAGGTTTTGTTAAAAAGACCCCTCAACCACCAACCTAGTTGGTGGCATACTTCATCATTGGGATCCCACCCGTGACACATAGCAGGTCACTGGTGTGCTTCGAAGCCTCATTACAGCGGAGCACGTTTTTAATTTTTTTATTTTACCACACACATACTGTTTGGATTTGGCATGAGGGTGAGTGATGGTTCAATAGATCTTAAATAGAAGAGATTTCACAAAAAATAAATGCACTGTTAATAGGTGAAAGGTAAAAAAACTGAACCGATGACTCACAACTCGTGAGCTGTAAAGTCATGTCAAGGCACCAACTGCTTTACAGTCCATTCACACACCTTTCATACATGACATGCACAAGAGTATTCATGCCACTAGCTCCGGGCCCAGCACATTACAACACTTATATAAACAGACAGCACCATTCAAGGGCCCATCACTTTCATACGTCCACATACCTGACACAGCAATCACACCAGCTGATGGAGTCTGTGAATTGACGTTTGGCTAGCAGTGTGTTGTAGTGGCCAACAGCAAGTCACCAGTTACACCGCCAGCAAGGCACCAGCTCACACACACCACCAGCCAAGCGTCACTCCATTCACACGGCCAGCCAAGCGCCACTCCATTCACACCACCAGCCAAGTGCCACTCCAGGCAAATCACGAGCTTAGCTCCACTGTGCACACAACATCAGCCAAGCATCACTCCACGCCCACCGACATCACATTGTTTTAACAAGAAAAACACTAATTATAAGTAAGTACAAAACTACAAAATCAAAAGCTTTAACTAAATACATGACAGTAATGCCAACTGTGAAAATGAACAAAAAATATCAAACAATACAGAACAAGCAGTTCACTTTAACAGTATTTACCAATAGGTTTTCTGGGTGTGGTAACTTCTGAAACAGCCGGTCACACACAGCCCAGGCTTAGAAGGAAATTGGGGCAGTACAGGCAGCTTTCCCTCCAGATACCTCTTCAATCACAGACTCCTCGGGGCATATTTAAGATAAGTGTCACTGCACCTAGTGCAGTGCCACATTCCATGTGCCCCTTTGCGCCCCACTACCACCACCATGTGTGCGCCATATTTAAAATATGGTCCCTTCCTGCACATAAACAATCTACAATTGAAATTTGGCACTTCTATGTGTGCTGCAGAATGCAGCACAAATCGAAGTACCACATCATGATTTTTTAATGATTGTTTATGTGCAGGAAGGGACACCTTCCTGCACATAAAAAACCTTTCATGGCCTTTTGCTCCTTCTATGTGTGCTGCCGAATGCAGCACACATGGAAAAAGTTAAATAAACAAGGAGGAATAAAAGTATTTCTCCTTGTTGTGTCATGCTATCGCCACCCCTGAGGTGACGGTAGTTTTTGGCACTGCCACAGATTTACTCCCTCTAGCAAATCTGTGGCAGGATCAAAAGCAATGGATGTTGCAATGGAACGCACATAGCAACATCCATTGCACAGCCCTCTGACACAGAAAACTGCATCAGAGGGCCCACTTTTACAGGGCTGCATTTAGCCACAAAAAGTGGTTTAGTGCCACACTGTAAATATGGTTCACAGCACAGTGCCAACGGAGCATCACTAAAAGTGATGTTCCAGTAGTGCTAGGGCCTTGTGAATCTGGCCCTTAGTTTTTGTCATTATGAATGCGCAGTCTCTGACAAGATGTTATCCTTTTAAGGCATTAGAAAAATAACTCATGCAAGGCTAATCACCAAGGTCAAAGCAGGAATAATTTGCTCAGAAGATAATTAAACAAAGACTGCATCTTTTTCAGTACAGGGAGCTCCTGTGATTGTGACACTGAGATCCACAGAGAGGGCAACAGTCAAAAATTCTTATGAGTATTAAAGGATCTGACAAATTAATCCTAAAGAATATTGATTATGCAGGGCCATTGAATCATTCCAAGACAATCAGGTACTTCTACAAAGTGCAAAAGAGAAAATGCCAGCACAATGCAAGGGCCAACTCTGTTAGATTATTTTATTCCACAATCAACCAGATGGAATTTGTAATGCCTGTTCCAGTCCTGTTGCCTCTGCCCCGCAAAAAAAAGTTCTTTGTTAGGTAATGGATCTCCACAATGGCTTCTTTTAAATAACTTGATAGTATGGTGTAGTCTAAAGCCACCTTTCATACAATCCCTGTCCATGGTTCTTTCTTTTTAAAACTATTTCCCTCGAAATGGCTATGTCTATGTTATCATTTAGCACCTACTGACTTTTTAAGGTAATGCTAAGAATAAGATGGCACACCTTGTAGTTCAAAACTTCTCAGCTGTTTTACATTCCCCTCTCTTTGGAAAATATCAGTGAGTTGGCACTTCCTTTTTCAGATTAGTTTCCTTACTGACAAAGGCCCTCATTATGACTTCTGAAAAAAGAACAAGTGATGGACAAATTGCTGAACAATGTCAAACATTCACCCCCAGTACAGAGATCTGGGCCTAAATCCATAGTTTTTTGCTACCCATGCTGTTCCAGTTCGGACCCAGTTATATGCAAATCAGTCTTGTCCCTGTTCCCCATGGGAACAGTCCAGCCCGAACTGCCAAGCCAGGTCCTCCCTGGACTGAAAACAAAAATCCTAGGACTGGTTTCAGGGTATCACCCTCCATCAGCCACGCTAGTTTGATTCCAGTGGCATGGGGAGCACGGGACCCACATTTGGGCATACCCTTTCCACTTGGGGCAACAAATGCAAAAAGAACAAGTGATAAATAGAATGCTGAACAATGTCAAACATTCACCCCAGTACAGAGATCTGAGCCTAAATCCATAGTTGTTTTGCCACCCATGCCATTCCAGTTGGGACCCAGCTATATGCAAATTAGTCTTGACCCTGTTCCCCATGGGAACAGTCCAGCCCGAACTGCCAAGCCAGATCCTCCTTGGACTGGAAAAAAAGCATCCTAGGACCGGTTTCAGGGTATCACCCTCCATCAGCCAGGCTAGCTTGCTTCCAGTGGCATGGGAAGCACACGACCCATGTCTGGGCGTACCATTCCCACTTGGGGCAAGAAATGCAAAAAGAACAAGTGATGAAAGGAATGCTGAACAATGTCAAACGTTCACCCCCAGTACAGAGATCTGGGCCTAAATCCATCGTTTTTATGCCACCCATGTGGTTCCAGTTTGGACCCAGTTATATGCAAATCAGTCTTGACCCTGTTCCCCATGGGAACAGTCCAGCCCGAACTGCCAAACCAGGTCCTCCCAGGACTGGAAACAAGCATCCTAGGACCGGTTTCAGGGTATCACCCTTCATCAGCCAGGCTAGCTTGATTCCAGTGGCATGGGGAGAACCTGGGGTGGCGTGGTGAGCAAAAAAACGATGGATGAAACACAGATCTGTGTGACTGGGGGTGAATGTTTGATTTGCTCTGCATTCCATCCATCATCTGTTCTGTTTGCACTCATCATGACTTCAGTGGTCTTTTCCAAAGACCACTGAAGTTGCCGGTGCCAAAATACCACCAGTGCTGGCGGTCTTAAGACCGTCCCAATATGACTGATCTGCGGAATTCCAACCAAAATTTGGGTGGAATTCCAAGACCATTCATGCCATCTGTCAGCTGTACAGAGGCAGTACCGTTACCCGTACCACGCTGGGGGGAAGGGGTCTGAATGTATGTATGCGGCCGGGCTGGGGGTTTGTGAATGTATGTATGTGCCGGGGTGAGAGGGGAGTGAATGTGTGCGTGAGTGTGGTGTTTGTGTATGTATGTTAGAGTGAATGGGGGTGTATGATGCGAGTTCATGGGTGAGTGGGCGTGTGTTTGTGTGTGGGAGTATGTGAGTGCATGTGTGCTGGTATGTGGACATGTGTGCAAGTGTATACTGGCAACAAGAATGCTTATTCTTGTCTCCAGGGTGCATGACCACCAGCTTTTTCTGGCATGGTAATCTGCAGAAAAATGCGGGCGGGCTCCTGCTTCTTGATACCACTAGCGGTATCACACCTTCTGCCATGCTGGAAGTGCTCACCTCCAGCCCCATGGAATGTGGTAATGTGGTGGGATGGGTGGGGGCTTGGCAGTATGGCTTCGAGCAAACCACCAAACTCCTAATTTGGCGGAATTCACCGCCAGCCCGTCAGCAGTGACACTGCCACCGCAGCCCTGGCGGTCTCAAAACCGCCAGAGTTGTTATGATGCCCAAAGGCCAGTAGGTCAAATGTAGACTAAAAATGTAAAATATATCAAATGATTACTAAAATCATATATGTTAATGGGTTGGAAATGTGGACTATTTCTTCTTTTGTGTTCTGTGTGTCTTAACTCCCATGTTCAGAGTGGACTATTTCTTCTACTGTGTTCTGTGTCTCTTAACTCCGATGTTCAGAATGTTTGGGGGATTCGGGATTCAGATTCCCCTTCCGGTCAAAGATGCCTGAAACTATTCCCTGCTGGTTTTCACTGCTGCCCTGGGGGTATTAAGCATATTCTTTCTACCTACTGATGTGCCTGCATTCTGTGTTTGGAGCCGAGCAGCCCTATAGATGTCCTTCCAGGTGAAAGATTTCCTCACACCTGCATTGAGTCGATATTCTATTTTGCAGCACACTTTTCTGTGTTGAGTGTTCCCTCATATCCAAGTCCACAGCTGCAGAATTGTTGTGGACCCTACTCCTTCCACCTAACCTTGCCCAGAGCTTATGCTTGTCCATTTTTATACGACCTGCCATAATTCTATGTTCGTTTTGCAGCACGCATAGAAACAGGAAAAAGCTTCAGAGGGTTGTTTTGTGCAGGAAGGTTTCAACACCAGTACCCCATGGTGCAAGGATGCCTGCATTGGTGCTAGGCAATACATAGGGGCATATTTATACTCTGTTTGCACCGAATTAGTGTCATTTTTTTTTACTCTAATTCGGTGCAAAACTAACTCCATATTTATACTTTGGTGCTAGACCCCTCTAGCACCAAATTTATGGAGTTAAAGTCATTTTTTGAAAGTGGAGACCTACTTTGCCTTAATGAGATGCAAGGTAGGCGTTCCCGTGCAAAAAATGACTCTATGGCCTTAACGCCATATTTAGGGGCATATTTATACTCTGTTTGCACCGAATTAGCGTCATTTTTTTTACTCAAATTCGGTGCAAATCTAACTCCATATTTATACTTTGGTGCTAGACCCATCTAGCGCCAAGGCCCTGATTTAAACTTTTTTTGCACCGCATTAACGTCATTTTATGGCGCAAAAGTGGCGCAAACTTACAAAATATTGGCCCTTATTTATACTTTTTGCTGCAAAACTGCACTAACTCAGTTTTGCACCACAATGTTTAGCACCGGCTTGCACTATTTCTGTGCATCAGCCGGGCACCATATTTATGGAATGGTGCAAGTCGGTGCAAAGGGTAGGCTAGAGTAAAAAAAAAAGGGGCATATTTATACTCTGTTTGCACCGAATTAGTGTCATTTTTTTTTACTCTAATTCGGTGCAAAACTAACTCCATATTTATACTTTGGTGCTAGACCCCTCTAGCACCAAATTTATGGAGTTAAAGTCATTTTTTGAAAGTGGAGACCTACTTTGCCTTAATGAGATGCAAGGTAGGCGTTCCCGTGCAAAAAATGACTCTATGGCCTTAACGCCATATTTAGGGGCATATTTATACTCTGCGGCATATTTATACTCTGTTTGCACCGAATTAGTGTGATTTTTTTTTACTCTAATTCGGTGCAAAACTAACTCCATATTTATACTTTGGTGCTAGACCCATCTAGCACCGAGGCCCTGATTTAAACTTTTTTTGCACCGCATTAACGTCATTTCATGACACAAAAGTGGCGCAAAATTACAAAATATTGGCCCTTATTTATACTTTTTGCTGCAAAACTGCACTAACTCAGTTTTGCACCAAAAAGTTTAGCACCGGCTTGCACCATTTCTGTGCACCAGCCGGGCACCATATTTATGGAACGGTGCAAGCCGGTGCAAAGGGTAGGCTAGAGTTTTAAAAAATGACTTTAGTCGGGTGGGGCTGACAGTATAGAAGAAGAGGGTTTAGCACCAAAAAATGGCTTTAGGCAGGTTAGAGTAAAAAAAAATGACTCTAACCAGATTAGCGTCATTTTATGGTGCTAAACCTACCATGCCACATGACTCCTGCCTTAGAAAAGGCAGGAGTCATGCCCACCACCCGAGTGGCCAGCGCAGAGGACAGGGGTCCCCTGGGCATGGCCATTGCACCCGGTGCCATGTATGGAGGCCCATTTCAGGGCCCACTATGGCACTTACTGTACTTACCTGGGATGGGGTCCCCCATCCTCGCAGTCCCTCTAGTGTGGGTGGGGGTGCCCGTAGGGCCTAGGGAGGGCACCTCAGGGCTTATTCCATGGTGTTCCACTATGGAAATAGGGCTACAGGTCCCCTAACACCTGCCCTGACCCAGGTCTTAAAAAATGGGGCAAAGCAAGCTTTGCCCCATTTTTTGACCCCTCCTCCCTCCCTTGCACCATTTTTACATGGGAGTATAAATATGGTGTTAAGGCCATAGAGTCATTTTTTTGCACGGGAACGCCTACCTTGCATCTCATTAAGGCAAGGTAGGTTTCCACTTCCAAAAAATGACTTTAACTCTATAAATTTGGTGCTAGACGGGTCTAGCACCAAAGTATAAATATGGAGTTAGTTTTGCACTGAATTAGAGTTAAAAAAATATTACGCTAATTCAGTGCAAACAGAGTATAAATATGCCCCTTAGCGTCAAAAAATGATGTTAATCTGGTCAGAATCATTTATTTTGACTCAAAACTGCCTAACGTCATTTTTTTTTAAGCTAGCCTACCCTTTGCACCGGCTTGCACCATTCCATAAATATGGTGCCCAGCTGGTGCTAAAAAATGGTGCAAGCCCGTGCAAAACTTTTTGGGGCAAAACTGCCTTAGTGCAGTTGTGCACCAAAAAGTATAAATAAGGCCCAAAGACTTTAGTCGGGTGGGGCTGGCAGTATAGAAGAAGAGGGTTTAGCACCAAAAAATGACTTTAGGCAGGTTAGAGTAAAAAAAAATGACTCTAACCAGATTAGCGTCATTTTATGGTGATAAACCTACCCTGCCCATTTCAGGGCCCCCTATGGCACTTAAACAAAAAATAAATAAAATAAATACAATCTTACCTGTACTTACCTGGGATAGGGTCCCCCATCCTCCGCAGTCCCTATGGTGTGGGTGGGGGTGCACCTGGGGCCTGGGGAGGGCACTTCTGGGCTTATTCCATGGTGTTCCACCATGGAAATAGGCCCACAGGTCCCCTAACCCCTGCCCTGACCCAGGTCTTAAAAAATGGGGCTAAGCTTGCTTTGCCCCATTTTTTGACCCCTTCTCCCTCCCTTGCACCATTTTTACATGGGAGTATAAATATGGTGTTAAGGCCATAGAGTCATTTTTTTGCACGGGAACGCCTACCTTGCATCTTATTAAGGCAAGGTAGGTTTCCACTTCCAAAAAATGACTTTAACTCCATAAATTTGGCGCTAGACGGGTCTAGCACCAAAGTATAAATATGGAGTTAGTTTTGCACTGAATTAGAATAAAAAAAAACAGACGCTAATTCAGTGCAAACAGAGTATAAATATGCCCCTTAGCATCAAAAAATGAGGCTAATCTGGTCAGATTCATTTATTTTGACTCAAAACTGCCTAACGTCATTTTTTTTAAAGCTAGCCTACCCTTTGCACCGGCTTGCACCATTCCATAAATATGGGCCCATATTTATACTTTTTGACGCAAAACTGCGCCAACGCAGTTTTGCGTCAAAAACATTAGCGCCGGCTAACGCCATTCAGAAGCACCATGCGGGCGCCATATTTATTGAATGACGTTAGCCGGCGTTAGCCGCCGGCGCTGTCTGGTGTGCGTTAAAAAAAACGACGTACACCAGGCAGCGCCGGCGTAGGGGGAAAATGGCGTATGGGCGTCCAGAAATGGTGCAAGTCAGGCTGAGGCAAAAAAATCGCCTCAACCCGATTTGCGCCATTTTTTTACGACACCCATCCCCCATTGAAATGACTCCTGTCGTAGCAAAGACAGGAGTCATGCACCCTTGCCCAATGGCCATGCCCAGGGGACTTCTGTCCCCTGGGCATGGTCATTGGGCATAGTGGCATGTAGGGGGGCACAAATCAGGCCCCCCTATGCCACAAAAAACAAACAAAAAAAAATAATACTTACCTGGACTTACCTTAATGTCCCTGGGGTGGGTCCCTCCATCCTTGGGTGTCCTCCTGGGGTGGGCAAGGGTGGCAGGGGGTGTCCCTGGGGGCAGGGGAGGGCACCTCTGGGCTCATTCTGAGCCTACAGGTCCCTTAACGCCTGCCCTGACCCAGGCGCTAAAATCCGGCGCAAATGCGGGTTTTTTAGTCCCGCCCACTCCCGGGCGTCATTTTTGCCCTGGAGTATAAATACGACGCATATGCATCGCAGTCATTTTTTAAGACGGGAACGCCTACCTTGCATATCATTAACGCAAGGAAGGTGTTCACGCAAAAAAATTATGCTAACTCCATGAACTTTGGCGCTAGACGCGTCTAACGCCAAAGTATAAATATGGAGTTAGTTTTGCGTTGAATTTGCGTTGAAAAAAACGACGCAAATTCGGCGCAAACGGAGTATAAATATGTCCCATGGTGCCCAGCTGGTGCTAAAAAATGGTGCAAGCTGGTGCAAAACTTTTTGGGGCAAAACTGCCTTAGTGCAGTTTTGCACCAAAAAGTATAAATAAGGCCCATAGTGCACCAGCGCAAGGAGATGACCTGAATGTGCGTTATCATGGTACATATTTTTCATTCCCACCCTCTTCCTGTCACGCAACGTACTGAAGTAAGGTGTCGTTCCGCGCTTTGTTGCATGGCATTTTGCTAAATCTGCCCTTGAGTGCATAAATCTGCTACAGATATGCTCTTGCCTGCTAAACTATTTTGTTCTGCACTAGGGTAAAAAAGGTGTTTTCCTATAGAGAAATGTTGTTGGCCACAGTCTCATGAAATATGTTTCTATTATCTGGCTTTTCCCTCCATGGAAACACACATTTCTTCCTTTAACAGCAGAAGTGCACGCTTTACTTGGTGCGATACTACTTGTAGGGGATCTGTGAATGCCCACAGATTTTTATCTACTTTTTCAGGGAGCCTTGAATCAATTTGGAATGCAGCATATCTGCGTATTTTCTTCACACCTGTGATTTTTCTTCATACATATTTCGACCACATGAATGTACAATTTTAACTTTGTGCACCTATGTTCAAATTATTGGTGAAACTGCTTTTTGTGTAGGGCCCATACTAATTCTAAACATGTTCTAACAGCAAACCCTCCGCTCTCCCTGTTTTTGTATTTAATTTGTATGCTTAAGGACGACTAGTAAGAAGAAATCTCAAGTGTGTCTAGCCTGATCAATATTCCACAGATGCTGATATTTGTCAGCATTTTCTTCACTTAATGATTAATGGAGTGCCAGAAGCATTTATGGAATGTTTACCTCTTCAACATGTCCCAATTGACTCATTGCACGAAGTTCTTTTTCTTCATTAGACTACGTTTTTTTAACAAAATAAAAATCATTGAATACTGATGTAATAATTGTATTCGCGACAGCCACATTGCCCGCTTGGGGGATATTAAGGCCGATGCTATTTAATTTACAACCTTTGTAAAGACATTAAAAAGGATTGAAACGCATTTTATATTCCGCATATAAATGCTGAAGTGGGGATAATCCCCGTGACTTTATTAGAGTTAAATATTCATTTGTTTTAAAATAACACAAGTGGTCTAAATTATAATTGTCACTCAATGTTTCACAGTTAATTCTTATTCAGAGTAGGTCAAAGATGTCCTACATTATAAAATTACACCTTAAAAAGTCTTGTACAGCTTGAAAAGTCAATTATATTGGATAATTATGTGCACTAAAGTAAAAAACATAGGAGCATATTTATGGAAAAGTGGCAAATCATTCATGATGTGCCACTTTTCTGGCACCCCATTGCGTCCCCCTAACTGCATCATGTGTGCACCATATTTAAAATACGGCGCACTATGGTGGTCGTGTCCACAATAGCGTCATATTTGTGGCGCTTTGAAGGATTAGCACCATAAACTATGACGTAAATGCAGCAAAGCAAAGGGTGTGTCTTCTTAGAGCCTGCCTCAGGCAGGCATTCATAATGATGCTAAAAATGGCAGTGACATCTAGTAAATTTCACTGCACCATTTTTCTGGGCTTCCCTACATGGGAACCTCCCTCCTTGCATACATTATGCCTGGCACAGGCATTGTGTGGCGCACAGGTTTACAAAGTATAGCAATGCCTGCATTGCACCACTTTGTAAATATGGGGCATGGGAAATAGCACTTTAATGACACATTTGCGTGAAAAGAAAATGATGCAATTGTAGCACAAGGTGGTGCTATGGGAATCATAAATATGCCCGCAGTTTTATTGAAAAATTGGTTTCAATTAAAGCCTTGTTGAAAAAACACACATCAATAGTTTTCCGTTTATAGAAATATAAAATACCATTTAGCAGACATTTTTACAGTTTAAGTTAATTGTGTGTTATTTTTTCCAGGATCTGGTTTACACGATTTGCATATTATAGTGATTGTTAATCCTGCATCAGTGGAACCCTTTCTTCACATTGAATGAAACTGCGCTGGCCATTACTGCTCAAAAGCAGCGAAGGCTTCAGGGTCGGATGGGATCCCCTCAGATATGTTCAAAGCGGACCAGAACATCTGGAGTCCGTATATTAATAGGCTCTCTAACGCCATTCTGACTACTAGATTCTACCCTGACTTATGGAAAGAGGCAATCATCGTGCCCATCTACAAGAAAGGAGAGAGGAATTCCCCGGGAAACTATAGACCTATCAGCCATCTTAATAATCTTCAAAAAATATTTTGCCATCAATTGTTGAGCAGGCTGAGAAAATGGATGGTCGAAAATCAAATCCTAAACCACCTCCAAGTGGGTTTCAGGGATAAAAGTCAGTACAATAGACCAGATTTTCCGCTTTATCTCCATTAAATGGAAAGTTATCGATGTGGACTTAGGTCATCTATTCGTAGCATTTGTTGATTTAAAATCAACTTTCGATTTAGTACCCCGCTACAAATTGTGGGAGGTCTTGACTAAACTGTGAGTCCCCTGCTCTATTTTAAATATCATTAGAGATCTCTATACTGGTAACTATGCCAGAATTAGATGGGGCCGGCAAGGTGAATTAAGTGAAGAATTTACTACTGCTCGTGGCGTGAGACAAGGCTGTGTACTCGCCCCTACTTTATTCCTTCTATTCATAAATGCATGCATTCCCTATCTCATGGAGTGTTCCAATGATGCCCCAAAAATAGGAGGGCAGAAGATTCCCTGCCTCTTATTTGCCAATGACACCTTGCTGATATCCCAAACAGCTACAGGACTTTCAACCCTGCTCTCGAGGTTCATGGATTTCTGTAATGACCATGGCCTGGAAATCAATCGACTAAAAACTAAATGTATGGTGTTCAGGGACACAAAAGGCAGGATGCGGTGACCTATTTATCTAGAGGGTGTTGCGCTGGAAAGAGTTGATGATTTTGACTACTTAGGTCTAAAACTAGAAGACTCATTTAAGTGGCCTTCCCATCTCCAGAAAGCAAACCTCTGCTTGAAACAACGGGCAAGTGGTATCGTAAGATTTACAGCTAGATCTCCTAGCTTCGCCATGACGCCCGCTATTGAAATTTATAAATCACAAGCGGGGGGGCCTTTATGGAGCTGAATTGTGGGGTCATTGCAATTTAGACGATCTGACAAGGGTGGAAAACTCTTTTTTAAGGTCGTTGTTAAGAGTCCCCTCCAGTACCCCAATGCTTCCTATTCGAATGGATCTAAATTTGCCTCCTATTTGCCAGATCGCTGCTCTCAGGCCTCTGCTGTTTTGGATTCGCCTATGGTCACTAGATTCTCTTACTCCCAATATATGCGGGCTAGCTAACTTGATGGCCAATAACACTAGTATAAAAAGCAAGTGGTGTGCGTACATAGAACGGACCTTCGTACTACTTGGTTTGGGGTCATACTGATAGGATCCGTCATCTATTCCAAAAAACACAACACAGACACTGAAGGATGCATTTTGGCTAAATGTCCAACTTACACAACTGTCTGCAGTCTCATCATCATCTATGACTGGCAGCTTTCTAAAAATCAAATGCCACTATGAATCTGAGCAATATATGGACACAGTACTTTCTCCACGTGCACGTGCATTGTATACCAGATTTAGGATAGGTTCTCTTCCTCTGCGCATCCTAACACACAAATGGACTAATACTACTTGTACTTCTAAGATGTGCCCGATGGGCTGTGCCAGGGAAGAATCCATAACCCATGTCCTCTTCCAATGTTCTGCATACCATAAACAGAGGGCTCGTTGGATTATTCCATTATGTAGAAAAATGGGTTTTAGGAATTGTCTTCTGGCTCTGAGAGTTTTTAAATCTGATCCATCTGTTTTAGTGGCTTGTTGTTTGGCAAAATATTTAGATTCTATTTGGCATTGCAGATTGAATATGCTTAAAAAAACGGGAAAATTTAACAATAGACGTCGGGAGTGGTCACTGATGAACTCACATGTGAATTTTAATGTATGCATTTATCATTTTTTACTGTCCGATGAATCTTTTATGTTTATACAGTATATTTTTATACTTTTTAAATAGAAATGTTTTATTCTTATTTGATCTGTTATGTCTAGTTAGGTATGTATTTGACTCCTGATACCTATAATGAAAAATTCTGTTTTTTCGCATGATCCCAGAATATGGTATGAATTTTTAGAGGGAAAATGTTTATGTTCAAAGTTTTTTATGTAGTTCAACATTTTACTTCTGAGCATTTTTTATACATAGCTTGCTGTTTTGTAAAATTATGAACTTGTGATTTGTGGTGTGCTTTTATGGTATTTATCTTTACTGAAATAAAGCTAACGAACGAACGAAACCTCTCTTCACATATGGCGTCCTAGGCTGTCACATTGTGTTTGAAATTTGGAGAGGTTAGTACAATAGGTATATATACTTTAATGTAATATTCTAATACAGACCATGTCAGAATGTCATTAGAAGAATATCGTCTGACAGAAAAATTGTGTTATTCATATCCTGTACAAAAATATTGTCCCATTTGGTCTAGATTTTCTGATATTAACTATAATTTTGTACACTATATTTAAACAATAAATTCCTGTCAGGCAATATTTTGCTTACGATATTTTGGGACAATACCCAGCAAGGTAGGATGGTACAGAAAGTACCATCATAACCTTCTAAAAAAATTCATCACAGGATAAACCTGTTTTTCGCCCTTTGCTCCACAAGTTTCCTACTGTTTCAGAAGGGTTAGCAGAGTAACGATAAACCCAGATTGGAAACCGCTAAACGCAAACTGTCTACATTCTGTTCCTGCTGCTTCCATGAATCTTAGGCCGGGGTAGCAGGGGCAGTGCCAGGTTTAACACAAAGCAGGCCATGGGTGGCATCCACTATGCCCGACAAACTCTGATTGACTTCTATGTCACCTGTTGGTTAAAAACATGTTTGAAAAATCATCTCTTATTTTTCCATGATCAGAACCTGGTGTTAGTTGGTGTATCATTCTTCTTTTCATTTTTACACTCTTATGTTAAACAAAGGGCACAAATGGACCCTTTGGACATATTTTTCCTGAGACTCAAGTGTTTCATAGACCACAAACAAATGAGTAAGCAAGTGCGCAAATTACGTTTACGCTCAATATGCATGCATTAAACCCACATACACACTTGTGACCGTGGGCAATTACCACCTGGTAAAGCCAGAGGTACTATCTAGGCTAACACAGTAGCAAGATAATGCAATTTGAGGGTTAATCCTAAAAACGGTGGGCAGGATTCACAATTAGGAACAAATTTAATCCGGTTTTGAGTCGGGGTTGTGTCACTTTTGTGACACAGCCCCGACGCAAAATATTTTTTGGCATTTACTAAGCCATGCAAATCTACTTTGCACGGCTTTGCGTAGTGCCTTAAATACAGAGTAATGCAACACAGCTCAAAGCACTGCCTTTGGTTACCTTGTGTTGGGATAGACGATCCATGGGCGATAGTGACCCCTGAACTGTTTTAAGGCCAGGTTTCACTCTATACACGCTGTTCAGCTCCACCTGTCTGCCACTGTGCCCCGGACCCCGGACCCTTACCTCGCTGCTGCTGCGAGTTCGAGGCCCTCCACCACCCGCAGGCACACACCTGCGCCTCGTCCCTGGTGTCTAGTGGTTGCAGTACGTATTGTGTTTGTGTGTCCTGTTATTTGTTTTTGTGTTATTTGTGCCATTTTTCACAATCAGTGCCTTTTCCTGTTTTTCTGACTCTGTCTTAGTTACCTTTCCTGTGTTTGACTCTGCTTAGTGCCTTTCTGTTTTTTTGACCGTCTTCGACGATTTTTCCTCTTTTCTGTTCCCGCTGCTGCCTCCCCTGTGGCCCCGCCCCCCTCGTGCCCCCATTTGCCATTGCTCCCTGCCTCCCAGCTGCTCCTCCCTCCCACCTCCCCTTCCTAATGGCAGCCGCTGCGCGTTGCACAGAGTCACCCCTGACCTGTTTTAAGGCCAGGTTTCACTCTATACACGCTGCGCAGCTCCCCCTATCTGCCACCATGCCCGACCCCACCCTTGCTGCTGCTGATGCGAGTTCGTGGCCCTCCACCACCCGCAGGCACGCACCTGCACCTCATCTCTGGTGTCTAGTGGTTGCCGTAAGTATTGTGTGTGTGCCCTGTTATTTGTCTTCATGTTATTTGTGACATTTTTCACAATCTGTGCCTTTTCCTATTTTTCTGACTCTGTCTTAGTTACCTTCCCTGTGTTTGACTCTGTTTAGTGCCTTTCTGTTTTTTTGACCATCTTCGCGGATTGTCCCTCTTTCCCGTTCCCGCTGCTGCGTCCCCTGCGGACCCGCCCCCGTTGCTCCCCCATTTGCAACTGCTCCCCGCCTCCCAGTTGTGCCTCCCTCCCACCTCCCCTTCCTAATGGTGGCCGCTGCGCGGTGCACAGAGAGACTCCTGACCTGTTTTAAAGCCAGGTTTCACTCTATATACACTGTGCAGCTCCCCCTGTCTATCACTGTTCCACCAACCTCACCCTCGCTGCTGCTGCAAGTTCGAGGCCGTCCACCACCCACAGGCACCAGCCTGCACCTCATTCCTGGTGTCTAGTGGTTGCCCTAAGTATTGTGTGTGTGTCCTGTTATTTGTCTTCTTGTTATTTGTGCTGTTTTTCACAATCTGTGCCTTTTCCTGCTTTCTGACTCTGTCATATTTACCCTTACTGTGTTTGACTCTGTTTAGTGCCTTTCTGTTCTTTTGACCGTCTTTGCCAGTTTTTCTTCTTTCCTGTTCCCGCTGCTGCGTCCCCTGTGTCCCTGCCCCCTTCTCATCCCCATTTTCCATCGCTCCCCACTTCCCGCTTCCCAGCTGCTCCTCCCTCCCACCTCCCCTTCTGAATGGTGGCTGCGCAGGCAAGCCCATCTGTGCATGTCCGCGCCTGGACCCGCCTAGCGCCAGTCCCCATGTCCCAGGCGCCACTGCCTCCTGATGCCGCTACACCACCAAGGATATCCATGCGCTCAACCCTGGCAACCCAATCGCCTGCGTCCAGAAGTCCCCAAGGCACACCCATGGATCCTTCTCATGCCGGACTTGCAACTTCACCTGCGCTTATGCCTCCAAGCACCACAACAACGTCACCCTCAACAACCACCTAAGCTGCATCCTCCTCGACACCTGCTCCGTCCACAAGCACGCCATCAAACTCTAGGACCTGCTCACATCAACTTCCCTAGACATCGCCTTCTTCACTGAAACCTGGATGAACCCTGCTCTGAACCCGACATCGCAGTAGCCATGCCGGAGGGCTACAAAATCATCCATAAAGACCACACCAACAAACCAGGAGGAGGAATCACCATCGTCCACAGTAGCACCATCAGGATCTCAACCAGCACCCACGACGCCATAGACGCCACAGAACACCTGCACTTCCAGATCCATGTCAACTCCAACACTACCCTGAGAGGAACCCTTGTCTACAGACCCCCGGGCCACACCCACAATTCTGTGACACCATTGATGACACAATCAGCACCCACGTCCTCATCTCCATGTAATACATGCTCCTCAGCGACCTACATTTCGACCTGGAGAACACCGGCGACAGCAACTCCTCTGCCCTACTAGACAACCTCGACAACCTCTGCCTCAAGCAACTCATTACAACGTCCACCCTCAGCCGGCCACACACTTGACCCCATCTTCTCCACCAGCAGCCACATCACCTTCACCCACACCACCAAACTCCACTGGACTGACCCCGCTGTATCCATTTGTACTTCCAGGAACCCACAGCCCACCACCACCAGCATCGGACCCCTCACCGCAAGTGGAGCAAGATCTCCAAGGACCAACTGATCTCCACCCACGCCCCTCCACCCAACATCAGCGCCCCCAACACCGCCGCCCTCAACCTCAAGCAATGGCTCGACGACTGTGCCAACACTCTCGCCCCACTTTGGATAACCACCAGCACCCGCACCATCAAGAAAGCCCCCTGGTTCACCACTGACCTTAAGACCTCCAAGTGGGAATGCCGGAAAGCCGAGATGATTTGGCGCCAAGAACATACAGAAAGCAACCATGCCGCCCTCAAAATTGCCATCTGCAAACATCACCAGCTCATCCAGACTACCAAAAGATCTTTCTACAAAGAACGAATTGACAACAACGCACACAACAGCAAGGAACTCTTCAGCATCATCAAGGAACTCACCAACCCCAAGTCCTGCTTGACCAACCCCCCACACTTGCAAGACCTCTGTGACTCCCTCCCCACCTTTTTGTCACCACAAGATCACAGACATCCATGACAGCTTCGCACCGCCGACCTCCCCCACCACCACCACTGCCAACACCGACCCCAACGCACCCATCCATACCAACATCCTGAGTGCCTGGACCCACACCAACAACGAAGAAACCACCAAGACCATGAGCACCATCCACTCCAGTTCACCCGCCGACCTCTCCCCTCACCACGTCTTCAATAAAGCCAGCCAAATCATCGCTCCCCAGCTCTGGACCATCATCAACAGCTCCTTCGGGACCGCCATCTTCCCGGAGAGCTGGGAACACGCCGAAGTCAACGCCCTACTCCAAAAACCCAAAGCCGACCCCAAAGACCTCAAAAACTACAGGCCCATCTCCCTACTCCCCTTCCCTGCAAAGGTCATCGAGAAGATAGTCAACAGCCAACTATCTTGCTTCCTGGAGGACAACAGCCTACTCGACATCTCCCAGTCTCGCCTCCGCAAGAACCACAGCACGAGACCGCTCTTATCTTTGCTACTGACGACATCAAAAGCAGGATCGACATAGGTGAAACCACTGCCCTCCTCCTCATTGACCTTTCAGCAGCCTTTGACACCGTCTGTCACCACACACTCCGCACACGCCTCCACGACGCCCGAATCCGCCACAGAGCCCTGGATTGGCTCACATCCTTCCTCACCAGCAGAACCCAAAGAGTCTGCCTCACCCTGTTCCTATCAAAAGCCACCAAGACCATCAGAGGAGTCCCCCAGGGATCCTCTCTCAGCCCCACCATCATCAATGTCTACATGGCACCGCTCGCCAACATCGTCCAATCCCACGGCTTCAACATCATCTCCTACGCGGATGACACACAGCTGATCCTCTCTCTCACAAAGGACCCCACAAACGGCAAGACCAACCTTCAAACCAGACTTCACACCATCACCATCTGGATGGAGGCAAGCCGCCTCAAACTGAACATGGAGAAGACCGAGATCATCATCTTCGTCTCCAACAAATCAGCATGCAATGACAACCGGTGGCCGGCCATTCTAGGAGCCGCCCCAATGCCCACCACCCACGCACACAACCTCAGCTTCATACTGGACTCATCGCTCACTATGACCCAGCAAGTCAACTCCATCAAATTCTCATGTTTTAACACCCTCCGCATGCTTCACAAGACCTTCAGATGGATCCCCATCGAAACCAGAATGGTCACCCACGCCCTCAAAAGCAGTAGACTGGACTACGGCAACGCACTCTTCGCGGGAACAACTGCCAAGCTCCAGAGAAAACTTCAGCGCATTCAGAACGCCTCAGCACGACTCATCCTTAACCTCCCTCGCCACGAACACATCTCAGCCCACCTCAGAGACCTCCACTGGCTCCCCGTCAACAAAAGGATCATCTTCAAACTCCTGATCCACGCTCACAAGGCTCTCCACGACGCTGGACCTGCCTACCTCAACGAGCGTCTCAACTTCCACATCCCGACACGCCAGCTCAGCTCCGCCAACCTCGCCCTTGATACCGTCCCCAGTGTCCACGATACCACAGCTGGTGGCAGATTCTTCTCCCACCTTGCTGCCAAAACCTGGAACTCCCCCCGTCAACCTATGTCTGACCCAGGACCTCCTGACCTTTAGCAAGTGTCTCAAGACCTGGCTCTTCGAGCAGTAGTACCCCCCCTCCCCAGTGCTTTGAGACCCTACCGGGTGAGTAGCGCGCTTAACAAATTACTGAATGATTGATTGATTGATTCTCATCCATTCACCTGTGAATTTTGACACATTCAAAAATTTATGACAGCTAGTAAACCTAGGATTGCATAAAAGTGATATGTCTTCCCCAGTGAGACATAATGAAGAGAAATATCTCTGTTTCTCCATGTTATTTTTTGTTTCCACGTGTGCTGAATTTTGCAGCACCCTTAAAAAGAGGAAATGTCTCTAAGGATTTTTTGGTGCAGGAAGGTGTTCCTTCCTGCACAATAAGTAACTTGCCTTCACACAGGCGCCTTTGCACTGTGGTGCAAGGATGCCTGCATTGGCACTAGGAAGCACACAGTGCACCAGTGCAAGGAGAAAGCAAATGCGCTCAATATCTACATAAATATGGAACATTTCTGTTCTTTCTCTTTAATGCAATGCAGAACAGAAACTCTGCTTGCTGCCCTGTGTGGCATGAAAGATTAGTAAATATGCCCCCCTGTTTTGCCACGACTCTGTGACTGTCACTTGTTGTACTCCCTACTTACTTGTGAATTCCAGGAAGGAGCCAGACATTCTACTGGCATATTCCTAGAACAGAGGGGGGTAAACCAGGGATAGTACTAGATAGCAAAACTAAGTCACACAAAACTCTTTGTGAATTGGGACTAGTACATTCAATTATCATTAGTTTTATTCCTAACTCACCGACCCATGTGAGTTGGTTTGTCAATGTTTTATTTCTGACTGTTATTAGTGACCAACACTGTTCCACTGAGGTAGTGTTTTAAAGATTGTTTAAATATGTTAATTCACATTTAGTACCCATACAATGATTTTGCCAAAGGAACAACAATGCATGCAGTATATTGAACTAAAAAAATAGATATGTCCTGCAGAAAACACAGGGCATATCTTCTTTATAAACTCATACTCATAAACCAACATTGAACTGCACTAAAATCAAATAGGAAAGGTGTTGGTGTGCTAAGTGTAAACAGTGAGCAGGCAGTGACGCAAGAAGTCTTTTTTGTTTACCATTATGGGTGAGTCAAGAAAATGATCCAATGCTGACAATTCTTACAGAAATACATTCGTAAATCATCCCTGTGCTAGAAGAAAAACATCTATGTTAATTTGCCATTGACAGTCTTTTACTGATTCCTTTCCTTTCCACAGACTTACTGCTGTCAACTAGTCAATATTCCCCTCTCAAGAGGTATGCGAGAATATTGTCTTTCTCATTCATAACAAAACCACAGCTATCTATAGCAATTTGTTCCCAACTGTCAGCCCTAGATGTACTTCACTTAGTGCAAGCACAGATATCTCTCTTAGGTCCTGATTTAGAGTATGGTAGATGGGATACTCCATCAGAAACATGACGGATATCCCTTCCGCCTTAAGTGTATTACCTACTATGACACCAATATGGTGAAAGGGATAAACCCTTCGGGGATCAGATCCTTAGTCAATTTTCTCCTATTTCTGTGCCCATCCTATCTTCCTAAACAAGACATAGATCTCATTAGCTCTCTAATGTGCCAACATCTAAATATGTCCCTCAGCAACCTTCTGCTAATCCCACTATATTTTCCAATGTCAGACCTCTTTTGCTGATGCCTTTTGTTTCTAAGATTTCATCCAAATTAGAAACCAAATTTCCACCTTCCTGGCATTTAAATCAGTAGTTCTTGATTGTCAGTCCAGCTTTAGGCCACTCTATAGTACAGAATCTGCTTTATAAGCAGGAATAGAACATTTCTGTTTCACTCTTTATGTTGTGACCTCTGCAGTTGTCATTTGACTGATCCTCTCCCTCACTTTAGATGATGTATTTCATCACTTCCTTCTTGAATGCCTATTTAGTACTGAAATTTGCAACTATGCCTTTAATTTGCTTTGCTACTTTCTCTCAGAGCATACCCCGAAGGTATCTCTCTCTCTAAGTACGTGTTCAGCTAAGCACCTCAAATATGACATACCACAATGATGTTCCTTGAGTTCCACATTGTTTAATATGTATATGACTCCAGGAGCAGAACTGATTCAGTTACATAGCTTCTCCATTGTATCGTTCAACAAAAATACATAGATAGTTGCCTATAGGTCTGAAAACATTGATTCCACTCAGGAAAAATTCAAATTTCATCTTTCAAGTGTGGCAGCATGGATACAAAAGAGCTGACTGAAATGTTATTCAGAGAAACCTGAAATCATGATCTAAACCTATTGCTATCTTTTCTCATCCTAGCGGCCAGCCAAACCGATCAGCAGCCAGCAAGAAATCTTGAAATCATAGTCCTAAATTAGGATGGTTTCAGCCACGTGCTTCTCTCTACTAATTCCTTGGGAAAATGTTGGGCTGTCTTCCCCTCATACTCTTGAAATGCATGGGTGCACACCCTCATTACTGCAAAACCTGACTATAGGAACACTGTCTAACTTGGGCTCTCAAGATACCGTATTCCTAAAGATTGTTCAGAATTATGTGGCTAGATCCTTTCTTAACTTACTTGGGCAACAATCCATATCTGCAGAGCCCACCATTGGCTTCTGACCTACAAAGGAATTCAATTCAAGTCCTTAGTCATTGTCTTCAGAGTGCTAGCCAACAAAGTGCCCATCAGTATTCAAGATCTTATCATGCAATAAAGTCATGCCAGATCTATTAGATCTTCTGGATTTGTGTGCTGGCCATATCCCATGTCTAAAACTCCAGAATAGAGATATGCTCTTTGGTCCATCTAGTGGACAGACTATGGAACTCTCCCCTAAGACACCTATGCTGTTTCTCCTCAGAGCTCATTTTATGCTGGAAGCTGAAAACCCAGCTTTTCAATTCTATTTAGTTATTTTATGATGCTTTTTTATAGTTTCTAAGGTCATGCGGCCTATACCTCTATTCCAGGGTTGCAAGGGGAATTGTCATACTTGAACATAATTCCTTTCCTTTAGTCCTAATGAGGATCACTCTGGGCACTCTGATTCACTTCCTTACCCTCACCTGCTCCCTGAAAGGACAGCTATAATCCATCATCAGTATATGTACCGCCTGACTGTGATTGACTCCTCACTGATAGCCATAGCAACCCACATCACTTCACATCCCGCCGGCACCTTGATACTTGGTGGAGTCTTCAACACCATGATCAACCTGATATTAGGCACACTTAGCGGGGTCAACCACCAGAAAGACTCCACTTGCCTCCAGAGCTGTCTTTCTTGGGCTCCTGGATGTCTGGAGAAAATGGCACCCAAACACCAAACAGTTCACCTTCTTATCAAACTTCCACTCCTTTTCTTGCATTGACCATTTCCTTATGCCAACCCTAAGCCTGCATATGTGGAAGATGTCACTATGCTTCCACGTAACCTTTCTGACCATTCCAGAACTGTGCATGGGGACAGATGGACCCCCTCATTACTGCAAAACCTGACTATAGGAACACTGTCTATCTTGGGCTCTCAACATACAGTACATTATTTTTATAGATTATTCAGAATTCTGTGGCTAGATCCTTTCTTAACTTACTTGGGCAACAATCCATATCTGCAGAGCCCGCCATTGGCTTCTGACCTACAAAGGAATTAGATTAAAGTCCTCAGTCATTGTCTTCAGAGTGCTAGCCAACGAAGTGTCCATCAGTATTCAAGATCTTATCATGCAATAAAGACATGCCAGATCTATTAAATCTTCTGGATTTGTGTGTTAGCCATATCTGAAATTCCAGAATAGATGTATGCTCTTTGGTCCATCTAGTGGACAGAGTCTGAAACTCTCCCCTAAAATACCTATGTTGTTTCTCCTAAGAGCTCATTTTCCTCTGGAAGCTGAAGTTAGTTATTTTCTGATGCTTTTTTATAGTTTCTAAGGTCATGCTCCCTATACCCCTATACCAGGGGTGCAAGGGGAATTGTCATACTTGAACATAATTATTTTCCTTTAGTTCTATGAGGATCACTCTGGGCCCTCTGGGTCACTTCCTTACCCTCACCTGCTCCCTGAAAGGACAGCTATAATCCATCATCAGTGTATGTACCGCCTGACTGCGATTGACTCCTCACTGATGGCCATAGCAACCCACATCACTTCACATCCCGCCGGCACCTCGATACTTGGTGGCGTCTTCAACACCATGATCAACCTGACATAAGGCACACATAGCGGGGGTCAACCACTAGAAAGGCTCCACTTGCCTCCAGAGCTGTCTTTCTTGGGCTCCTGGATGTCTGGAGAAAATGGCACCCAAACACCAAACAGTTCACCTTCTTATCGCACTCCTCTTCTCACATTGACCATTTCCTAATGCCAACCCCAAGCCTGCATATATGGAAGAGGTCACTATGCTTCCACGTAACCTTTCTGACCATTCCAGAACTGTGCATGGGGACAAATGGACCACCTGCCCCTGATAGCTGGTGGCTTAACACTTGTGGTTCATGGATGACTGCTTCACTAATAACATATGGGAGGTGGTCTCCTCATACTTTGACACTAACATTGGTTTGGTAGCCTCAGGTGCTACCATCTGTAAATCATTTAAGGCCATGACCCACAGCCACCTTCAGTCCTATATCACTGGCATTAAAAAAGATTGAAAACATGATGTGAAGGAGCTCGAAGCTCGCATCACTGGCTTGGAATGAAAAACTCCTCTTCACAGGGCACCAGAGTGCACCCTGTCCCAACTTACAGCTGTAAACAAAGAACTGAAAAAACTGTGAATACATACGAGCAGACACAACTGGCTAGTGTTGCAACATCACATATACGAAATGGGACATAGAGCAGTCTGTGTCAATGGTTCTTTGTCTGCTCCCTTATCAATCGAGAAAGGCACTAGGCAGGGCTGCCCCCTCTCTCACACACTAACCAAATATTTCTGAGCTAGGGAGCAACATCATATTTCCTAGCCAGATGCATACAGGCCCCATATGACAGAGAGCTCAATTTCCTGAACCTTGCCCGTATTACTTGGGATCGCAACTGGTGGTCATGAATGATTTGGCTGTATGGGGACCACAACGACCCAACTTACTGGTTATAATGGGAGTCTGCAGGCATGGGACCTTAAAGAGGTGCTGTATGGCCTAATGATCCCCAGGTGATACCAGATCTCATCCGAACCCTATTGACCTGCTGTCCCCTGGTGGTTGCTTAAATTCACCAAAGGGCACAAATCCATCACTAATGAGAGTGCCTTGTGTAAAGGTGCCTGGCTTCCCCATGTGTCAAGACAAGGAGTTTTCCATGCTTGGGATTTAATATGCATCTTGAAAATAAGGGATGTGTGGTTGAGCACAACTTTAAACAACTGACAGGGGAATTTCAATTACATAAATATCAAATTATTTTGTTCCTTTCAACAACTGACAGTGAACTTTCAATTATATAAAAATAAAATTATTTTGTTACCTGCAGCTCCGACATGCAGTGACATAGTTTTTGAGTTGAAGGGCAGTAAGGAAAGTTTGGGGAGAGTTTGGGGAGAGGTGAGGGCCAGTAGGACGTCATCTGTGAATAGGAAAATCTTATGCTCTTTGGAGCCAAATTGGACCTCCTGAATGGCAGGATTAACCCTGTTTCTGGCAGCCAAGGGCTCTATACTAAGCACAAAGAGCAAGGGAGAGAGAGGACAGTCTTGCCTCACCCTCCTTGTCGGTGCAAAAAAACGCCAAAGCTGTACCATTTAGAATTACCCATGATCGGGATGGGAGAAGTTGGCCATTATCATGGTGATAAACTGTTCTCCAAATCCAAACCTATGCAACAAGGTGATCAGGAATAACTAGTCTATTTGATCGAATGCTTTCTTGGTGTCAAGTGCAAGCAGAACTGCCGGCATATGTTTCTTGGTTGCCTTTTCAAGCAAATGAACTACAGACCATGAGTCTGGCTACCTTTGATAAATCCCAGCTGATCAGGGTGGATCAATTCGGGCACGACGTTCCCCAATCGAGTGGCTAGGATTTTGGTGTAATGTTTAGTGTCCAAATTGAGAAGAGCAATGGGCCTATAGGAGGCACAAAATTGAGGGTTCTTCCCCTGTTTAGGAAGAACCATGATTAATGCTTCGCTCATGGAAGGGGATGCTGCCGCAGAATCAACAATGGGGTTGAAAAAGGTGGTCAGGTGAGAGGTTACATCAGAACTAAAGGTTTTATAAAAGTGTGCATTGAGTCCATCAGGACCTGGGGACATATGGAGCTTCAGAAAATCAATTGCAGCCTGTACTTTTTCTATTGCGATGGGTTTATTCATATCAACAGTGATGCTCAGGGGCACCTGTGGCAAGTCCCATAAGTCAAGATAGAACAACTGATCATCTCCTGTAGGGAGTGAAAAGTGTAGAAATGCTTATAAAAGTCTTAAAATATTTGGGCCTTTCTCTCATCCAGGTGATGAATTATACGCGCTCAACCCTTATCTGTCCAATATATTCCTTTTTCTCTTACAACCTCAATTGCCTCACTAATAGGGGGGCTATCTTATTACTTTTTTCATAGCTAGTTTTCCTCAGATACAAGAGCGTATGATCATCCCTATTAGCGTAGATCGCCTGAAGTTTGGCATTTAATGAGACAACCTCTCATTTCAGGGCCAGAAAAGGCATAGTTTTGTGAGCTTTCTCTGTCAGGAGTAATTCCTTCACGAGTGTCTGCCTTTTTTTCTTTTTTTTTGTCAGCGTAATGTGACCATTAGTGAAATATGTTTGCCCCCAGTAACCTCCTTGAAGGCCTCCCAGGTCATGGTGTGGGAGGTGTCTTTGTGGTCATTGAACTCAAAAAATTCCCTGCTCGTCTTCCGAAGTTCCTCTCTGAATTGTCTGTCGTGCATGAACACATTTGGGAAATACCATCTACTGAACTTGGACTGCAAAGCTGGCCAATCGAAGATAAATTCTAGTGGATCATGGTTGCAAAGAAGAATGGGATGGATGATCGCTGATGTGGCTACGTAGAGGAGGTGCTGACTAATAAAAATATAATCGATCCTAAAATAAGAGCTATGGGTGTGGAGAAAAAGGTGTAGTCTATTGTGGTGGAGTTGAGAGTGCACCATGCATCTAAAAGACCTAATTGGTGTGGTGCAGATTTTATGGTTTTTGAGAATACCCCTATGGGGATGGGTGGTGTCTAATGCAAAGTCCCAGATGACATTGAAAGCCCCCAATAAATGTATGAGGCTTTTGGCAAAGCCTCCCAGTGTGGATAGGACAAGCCGTAGGAAGGTGGTTTCGCCTGAGTTGGTGGGCATAAAGAATAGCTATTGTACACAGCTTTCCTCTGAGTAGGCCTTTAACCATTAAAAACGTTCCTTTCTTGTTGGTTTTACTATCCAGGATTTGAAATTGAAATTGAACTGAGGCATGGAAAAGCAAAGCTATCCCATTATGTAAGTAGCAGAGGATCTATAAATAAGCGGATACCACCTATGGCGTGCCCGCTGGTCATCCCCCCATTTAAGATATGCTTTTTGGAGGGCTACAATATTGAAGTGATGGTCACCGATATATTTCCATAACTGAGTACGCTTGTTAGGAGAATTTAACCCCTTTACATTACACATCAAGGTACTGAGTGCCATACAGGAAAGTTATGACAGAGGTCCATTTGGTAATTCCCCCATTGCTTATGGAAAAATACAGAAGATTAACGACTCCTGACATGTTCTCTCCTGTTCCGCTCCCCCAACCCTTCCCATTAAAAAATGTCACATCATCATCCATGCAAAAATCAACAGTAACAATTAACAAAACAAAAAACTATAAATAGGAAGAATTAGATGACTTCTGTTGACTGTGACATCTCCCTGTCACCAGATCAGGCAGTGGACAGATACTCCTCGAGATACCCCACAGATTGCCTCAGGCATTCACACATCTGATAGCCGCAGCCACAGGTCCAGTCAGGAAAAGCCATAAGGTTGTAGTTCAGTGTCACCAAACAATGCAAGAAGACTTAAGGTCGCAATTCACACATTAAAGACCCTCCAGTGTTTTGTGTCTGAGTCACTGGACTAGATCAGGGGGAGCTTCATTTCAGGGATGGCAGTAGTGGCAGCCTGACGGTCCTTTGCTGTGAGCAAGATAAACATTCATTTCTTGTGGAGTTCCCCCCATTTTTCCTCCCTTTTTCTAGTGCCATGTATTAGTGGTATGGACATCTCTGATTCTTCCTGGCGATGCCACCCCACGTCTTGCAGTATCTGCTAACCAGTGCTAAAGTGCATATGCTCTCTCCCTTAAACATGGTAACATTGGTTCATCCCCAATTGGCATATTTGATTGACTTATAAGTCTCTGGTAAAGTGCACTACATGTGCCCCGGGCCTTTAAATTAAATGCTACTAGTGGGCCTGCAGCACTGATTGTGCCACTCACATAAGTAGCCTCCTATCCATGCCTCAGGGCTGCCATTGCAAGGCCTGTGTTTGCAATTTCAATGCCACTTCGACTTGGCATTTAAAAGTATTTTCCAAGCTTTAAACTCTATTTTTCCTACATATACATCACCTCTAAGGTAGGCCCTAGGTAACCCATAGGGTATGGTGCTATGTAAGTAAAAGACAGGACATGTACATATGTGTTTTATATGTCCTGGTAGTGGTAAACTCCTAAATTTATTTTTCACTACTGTGAGGCCTGCTCCTTTCATAGACTAGAATTAGGTCTGCCCTCATATACTTTTTGAGTGGTAGATTCTGATCTGAAAGGGGTAACCAGGTCATATTTAGTATGGCCAGAATGGTAATGGAAAATCCTGCTTATTGGTGAGGTTGGATTTTATGTTACTATTTTAGAAATGCCACTTTTAGCATTTCTCTGCACTTAAAACCACCTTTGCCTTAGAGACTGTTTCCATTCAACGTCTGGTCTTTGCAGGTTGACAGCTCCCTTGTGCATTTCACCCAGACAACCACAAACAAAGGGCCCTCAGTCACACCTTCATTTATCTGTATATTGAATGAGTCTTCCTAGGCTGGAAGGGTGGAGGACCTGATACTTACATTTCAAAGGCCAGTGGCCTGCCCTTGCACAGTGGACTGCTAAACCCCTACTGGGACCATGGCAGACAGGACTGACCTAAAAGGGAAACTTGTGCAAATCAAATTCACTCTTTGAAGTCTCTCCCATTTCAAAGGCATTATTGGGTATATAAACTGGGTCTCTGACCTCACCAAGCCAGAAATTTCTGGACCTACACCTGCAACCTGTCAGAGGAGCCACCCGGCTGCCCTGGTGCCCTGCTGCCTCTGACTTTGCTGAGAAGGTCTCTGCCTTCCCCAAAAGTGTTCTCTAAGGATTTATATTGATCTTGCTTTCTTTTTTCGGAAGCCTCAGGGCCAAAAAGGCTTTATCTCTTCAGGAAACTCCTTGTGCATTGAAAATCGACGCACCATCTGCCGAAATTGACGCAAAGCCTACATTGCGACCGAGAAACAGCTGCACAGCCGACCATACAACGCAGCCCTGACTTCCCGACTGGAAATTTGACACAGTGCCAGCCTTGCAATGGAAAATTTGACGCATCACATGCCAGATCAACCCAGCACCCATGCCTTCTTCCAACGTGTCAAGGATTTTCCCTCCATCGTCCCTGGGCATCAAAATATCCTGAACTGCAGTGAGGAACCAAGATGCATGCCAAAAGACGACACAAACCCCTTGCAGCGTGGAAAGAAACAACACATCGTCTGTGCCACATCAGAAAATTCAATGCAACACCCTATTTTTCCACACATCTCCTCCTCTGCGTTCTCCATGCATTGTTATTTTTGACGCATACCAGGTACTGTGTGTAACTAAGAGACAACTGCTTATTTCCATGGATTAAGAATCTCTTAAACCTTTTAAAAGTGATATTTCAACTTGTGCTTATTGGATCTTTGTCGTTTTGACCTTATTTTATTCAGATAAATATTATCTATCTTTCTAAACCTGTGTGATGTATTTTTGTGGTGTTTTCACTGTGTTACTGTATAATTTATTGCACAAATATTTTACACATTTCCTTCTAAGTTAAGCCTGACTGATCAATGCCAAGCTACCAGAGGGCAGGCACAGGATAATTTGGATTGAGTGTGACTTACCCTGACTGTGATTGTGGTCCCTACTTGGACAAGAGTGTATACCTCTGCTACCCAGAGACCCCATTTCTAACAATAAGTAAATCTGAAGTATGTAACAGACCTACTCAAATTAAGAAATTTCTACCATAATAGTCATCACTGTGATTGTCGAAAGAGCTAGGGCCATATGTATAAGGGGTGTGCCTCATACTTGAACCATGCATCATGGCACATGTGTAATGCAAACCCCTATGTCAGACATGTTAAGACACGCAAAGTCACCAAGTACACCAAGTATGCCTTTGAATGATGTAAAAAACTGGAGCAATGCAATGCTGCACAAAACGCAGTGTTGCATCACTATGTGCAAGGGAGGGCCTCCTTGGACATTGTGGGGGTGTCTCCATGAAATTCCCATGGTCCATGAGGCATGTCATGTATACCACACCAGGCAAACCTGGAAATGCGTCAAATCATTCGGTCTCCCCAGGTGATGAGTTACAAGGATAAATAACCTAAGTCATCCAAGTCCCCCCCCTACCTATGTGTGCTAAACACTGTGGCCCACATACATAAATGATCATGGCTTTAAGGGGTCAATATATGGAGGAAGGTGCCCCTTCTGCACAAAAAACATTCCTGCATGCAAAGCAGGCACCGTAGCACCATGGTTCAAGTGTGCCTGTGTATGTGCTAGGCAGCCCATTGTGTAACAGTACAGGGTGGAAGGACACGAATGTGCTGTATGGCCTCAATACTTTTCACAACTGACCTTTCTCAGTGATGTAGTGCAGCACAGATAGGTGACTTGCTGCACTTCACAGTGCCACTTTCCCAAATAATCTGGGCACTTGTGTAATGTGCACATAGTGGTAACAACCTACTGCAACATGTAGCCAATGATTTACCAAATTGACATGGCCTCACTAATCTGGCATTGGTAGTAGCAACAGAACATCAGCGAGTATTAATGTGTCATTTTACTCTGTGTGAATAGATCACACATCTGCACTGGTTAAAGAATGACAATAAAAACCATGTTGTTTGCTAGACAAGCCAATGTGAGTGCAAAGGCAACACATGAGATGAGTGTCTCCTCAATGCTGTATCTACTTTTGGTATCAGTCAAAGGTTAACGATTTCAATGGTGTGATAGTTACTGTGAAAATGAGTCAGTGTGTCACAAGTGGCAGTATACTTGTATGTTGACCTATGTTTCAGAAGCAACAGAGGAGGAAGTATGCGGAAAGGTCATGTGTGACATGCTATGTCAGTGTAGGACCCAAACGTGTGTAAATGTTAATACTGGACACAATTGTGACAACAACAGTGCAAAACACACACATGTCTCTGCCATACTGACAGCCAACATACACAAATGCACGTAGGTTTTAAACTGCATTGACATATATAACTAATGTGAAGCCTCACCTGTTCTGTGATGGTAAGTTGCCCAAAATAAAAGCATATGAATCCTATAATGAGGAACTTACAAAGTCTAACACAATGCTGGCAAATATGTCATACATCAGTCATGAACACAGATTTAATTGCAACCTGGACAAAGCACCACAGTGTACTCTGGATATGAATGTCAACATACAGTCGCCACAACAAGGCTGAAAGAGTAAAGGCATAGAAGTACACAATCAGCTGCAAGTTACAGTCATACACCTACATGTCAAAACCAAAGAATTGTGTCCAGGTCAGTGGCAGACACAGCAAGGCTGAAAGAGTAAAGGCATAGAAGTACACAATCAGCTGCAAGTTACAGTCATACACATACATGTCAAAACCAAAGAATTGTGTCCAGGTCAGTGGCAGACAAATACTTGTAATAACATCAGTGTGTCCTACACAGAGGTGCCCCACATCCCAATGCCTATGTTCTAATCAAAGTGCACCATGATACATTTTCTGAATGAAAAGCAACAGTTGGAGGCTGTAACCATGTTACATGTTAGAAACATACCAAATATAAGCACCAAAGTCAAACGCTAACGTGAGTGAATATTTTGCGCATGCTCTTAGTGCACATAATATAGAGTGGTCATGAACCTCTCAAAAAACCTATCACAGTAAGCTACTGGCCAAATATGAATGTCTTCATGTAGAAGTGTCCGCAGTCTCAGGGTATGCTCATATTTTCTTATGATTCAGAAAACTAGAAGAGACATCTGTAAAACAATGGCCAAATTAATATGTAACTTTAATGTCAAATACTGTAAAGAATGTGGCTGTAACAATCAGCATAATTATTGACAGTATTATTGTTTTCTATTTCAGCTGACCATGGATATAGTCTGCAACCTTGGGTCATGACCCCAGGCAAAGGCAGAACGTCAGTACAATCAGGCACTGGCCAAGACCAGAAACATTGTGGAATGGACATTTAGGGTGCTGAAGACCAGGTTTCGCTGGTTGGGCATTTCTGAGGGGAAATTGCTATATCAACCCCTATGGTGTGCAAGATCATCCTTATATGTGTAATCCTACACAACCTATGTGTAATGGGCAAATGTCCCATAGGACATGGACCATGAGGAGCAAGAACCAATGGAGGAGGAAGAGCATCCGGGAGGGATCCAACAAACAATCGTTGGTAGGCGGTGACACAACCACATTATGCAGAATTTCTTTGCATCATTTTCTGTTTTCTGGATGAACAAAATCTCAGAAAAGTACTGAATTTAGCAAATTGAAAATAAATGTCTGAACTCATTCTTTGCTTTGGAAGTTTCATGTGACAGTCACTGTAAACTATTGTGGATACACTAGCACATTCAAGAGCTTGATTACAGTAAGATGCTGTTACTTGCATATATTTGGGTATATTCATTACATTTATCAATATAAAGTTTGCAATCATCAATGCTTGTTAAATGTCTTCTTTAATATAACCAATGCTTGTTGATTATGCACATTGCATCCCACCTGCTAAACTTGTGCGAACTGTAACTGCCAAAACATGTGCTCTTCACATTGTGATCTGTATTGAACATGTGCCACATGATTTTGTAAACAAGCAATTAACTGCCAAAAGGCACATGTACACTCTTGATTATTTAAGGATGCTTGTGAGTCTGAGGCCTTGCTTGGCTTCTTACCCATTGCTCTGCTCACCTGTTTCCAGTCAAGTCAAGTGTCTTGTCCTCCAGCCTCCCTCCAGTCAAGTTCCAGTGTTCCTCGTTCTCCAACCAGCTTCCAGTCGAGTTCCAGCATTTCTCGTCCTCTGAACATCCTCAATTCGAGTTCCGGCTATCCTCGCCCTCTGGTCGGCTTCTTGCGGAGTTCTGGCTCTCCTCTTTTATCTTCTGCCAACGATCCTGTATTTCTTGTGAAAGAAAGAAAATAAGAAAGGTGAAAAAAACTGTTTGGGTTCTTCTGAAATTTTCAAGCAAGTAACTTCATTTCATGGTAAAGAAAGATGAACCGCTAAATGAAACAAAACAGAGCTCTGTCATTTAAAAAATTTATGACAATTGGAACTAGTGTGATTTTTCATTTGGGTGGGAATCCAAGATGCCACTAAACAGACATTAACGAAAGATGTATTTCCTGTTACAAGCACTCCCCTGAGAATTAGGAGATTGGAAATAGAGCGCATTTATCAAAACTATGGTTGGCAAGACATTACGCCAGAACACAAAGAAGCCCTTTAGTAGAGTTCATTGTTTTTGAGTTAGGACTTTGCGTCAGAAACTTTGAAAGTATTGTAAAAAGAGGAAGAGACGTGTTCAGCCTTATAGAAATGTATGCACAATGTGTCAACAATAACTGACATTATGCAGTGTACAATAGTTTATGCAAGTTCACAGTATTAGTGAAGTAATTCTTTTTGCAGCCCAGAATCCTAAAAAAACAAGCATGCAGTATTTTGAGAAATAAGAAGTCCTGACACCCAACGACACGCAGTCCAGGGTCCAGCAGTCCGATTCTGCAGTCCACGAAGCAGAAGCTGGTACTTTCTTTTTTTCTCTTCCTAAAACCCCTTCCACTTGAGGACTTGCGAGAGGGTAATCTTCTTCTCAGTCATGTTAGCCCTCACTGGGATTGGGGAATTGTCATCGCCCCATCAGAATGCCCTGAACTGAGGTGAGTGGCTTACACTCACATCTCCTCACCTTGAATTACTCCATAGCATGTGACAATCATGTCATCAGACCCATTGAGAAACATGGGACAATGGCACTCATTAATCAATCAACCTACAAAGAAATGCAATGTGATGCAGGGCACTGCATTAAAGGAACAGGCCAGACATGCCACATATTCACTTCCAAAATCATCATTCCTGTCCTTACACACTTAAGAAGTGCAGTGCTGGACAGCTAGAAGTCTTGCTGTATTCTGCAGCAGCAAAACGTGTTTCAGATGTCGCTCAGTGAGTGTTGGAGTTTATATGACCCAAAATGTCCATAGTTGAGACAATCCACTGTGTGCATTGTTTCTGACGAATGTGGTAGCATGCAGAATGGCTGCACTTTGCAGAAGCCAGGAGCAGTGTTGTACCACAGACCTTCACAGACCATGAGTGACAGTTGTCATGGACAAAGGCCAAGTGTGAGGTGTACAAGATGTTAATGTCTTGTTAAAGAATGTATAGATGCATGTCCAGGGGACTTCAAAACACTACACAAGTAACCCAATTCCTGGCTTCATTTTCATATATAACACTTCACAACACAGTTGTCAGTATACACAACTCACAAGCATTGCACAGTCATATGATGAAAGTCAAAGTCCTGTAAAACAACAATATAAGCAGATGACATTTCATTGTGTAGAATTACCCAGAGAAGAATAACAATATAAATGTGTTTAGCAAACATCACAACACCTGAAGAATACAGGGATATCAAGAGTGTGACTCGTCAATGCAAAAAGTCTCACAAAACTGTATGGTTACACTCACGCATTCATTGGACATGGTGCAATGGAGGATATTGAATAAATACCTACCTATGTATGACTAGAGTAGTCTACACCTGCCCTGGGTTTACAAGTGCTTTGGTGAGGGATTAACGAATCTTGTATCATCCCAATGGGGGAATGGCATTTTAGTGTGTGCCATTACATAAGCCTGTGTCAGGGAATGCTGTCTTCTTGGTCCAGGAGGCCCAAATAAGGCCTGTCCCAAGAGTAGATATACTGCTACTGCCTTTGACAGGACTGACACAAAGTGAAAGTTGGGTTGGCATCGTAATGTTAACTGAACTGTAGTAGTGAACATGATCATATGTCTCTAGTTCATGTTAATGAGGCCTACTGGCTCAATCACCTTTCACAAGGGAAAGTTGATGTGTGTCACATTCACCCCTGATCAACACAATGAATTTCAAAATATGTGTGCATGATACACCCAGATGCATGTTAGACTAAAGTAAGAAGGAGAACCTAAGGTAGTTCACCTTGTTAACCCACTCCTTGGAAGGTATCACTTATTGGGACATCTCCAGGTCTCCCTGGTTTAGAACATCGGGGAATGGCTCCCAAACCATGAAAGTTGCATGGATTCACCTATGCAATGGTCAAGGATCCTCTTTCTCTGATGCTAAGCAAGGTAATGCAATGTCTTCTAAAGCATTGGAACACACAGGAAGAATTAGCCCTCACAGGGCCATGCAATGTGGACTTTGGTTGGAGAGATGGAGTCCTAATATATGTGCATTGTAGATGTACCATGTTGCATTGTGGAAGAACCAAACAACTCACGTCATAGATATCCCCCTTAAGTGCTGAAGTGACTGCATGTCTGGCCTGCAAACCCGGATATGCCCCAGTAAAAAAACTTCTGAGTTGGTAATTTGCCTTTTCAGGGACCAATGCTTGTTTGCAGAGACCAATGCTTGTTGGTACTAATGCTTTTTAGAGGCCAATGCTTATTTGGAATACGTGTTGCACAAGCCTCCAGCATCCCTATGACTCAGACTGAGTGTGGCTCCCTATGACTCAGACTGGGTGTGGCTGGATACAGCAGGTATTTTAACCACACCCAGCCTGAGTTAATTGCTTGCTTTAAAGGTCAACGGCTACAGAAAAGGAATATCTGTTCCTCCGTTCTTGATCTTCACATTCTGTTCTGTCCAGCATCTCGGAGCCCACTTCTGGACTAAGAAGGGGCCAAGGGAATTAACCCTTAAAAGGGAGGCAACGCACTGTGCACGATTTAAGAAAATGTATTGCTAAAACTTGATTCTTGTTGACTTGAAACTTGATAAGGGAATGTTCCAGGATGCGAAGCGGCTAAACATCTTTGGGTTTTAAGGTCATTAGGATGTTCACCCCTTGTACGCTATGAAGCTTACTGTTGTTGCTTGCATTATACCACAGAAAGGAGTGTCTATTGGTCAACTATTATGAAAATGATATACTGTGAAAACTTTTATTATCGCTGTGTTTAATGTGGCATTACTATTGTTAGCGATACGATGTACTATGAATACGGTTATTATCAATGAGTTCAAAGTGGCATTTGCATTATTTCAAATTGTTGCTGGTGATGCGGAACATTCTGTGTTTCCCGCTGCAACAAAGTTGAAGCTTATTTTTGCCTGGCTCAAAATTATTCTGTGATGTAACAGTGTTAAGCCAGTTGTTCATGAAATTGAACGCTATTGATGAACACTATGTTTTCATAGTAATACCACGTCAACCGTAGTCCTTGATATTAGCCCTATGTTTTCAGTGTGATTTAAACACTGAATTGCATTCCTTGCAATACTAGCACAGTACAATGATTGACCCATGAATATCTGGAAAATCTAATTCCCTGAGAGTTTGTTCTTATTACTGTTGTCTATGTAAATGTTTATGAGTTGAGTGAGTCAGCATCTTGGGAAATCTCATCAAGGTGAAACATGCAAGATATCCACTGAACGTTAAGGAACATCTAGGTAGGCTTAATTGAAGTAACAAGAGACTAATCTGGGATCACAGTGGTAGTGGTTATAGCCAGAATAGGAGGTTCAGGGCTCTTATTCAATTACAGGTAACCAACATCATTTCCAAAAATTCCTAGAGGGAGGGAGAGCCATCAAAAGCGGGAAAGGGTACCCCAACAGGTACATCTAGCTTGCACATCATAGTTTACCAGTAAAGTATACATGGGTTGTGAGATATTAATTATTTGACTGATGTGCAATTTATCATAGGAAAGGCAGACTCTTCAAGAATCATCACTAGGTGTCTGGGTCCAGCCCTGAGACTCCAAGTGTCTCTCTCCTTCTTTCATCCATCCCCTTTCCCCCAGGATGTTGCAAAGCTGATTATGTGTATTTAAGTGGGAGTCACACAACATTTAGATGGAATTGGGAACAAGCAGCTTGGTCAACATTGTGGGGGTCATTCCAAGTTTGGCGAAGACCGCGGGGGCCATTCAGACTTTCCCGCTGGGCCGGTGGGCGCCCGCCAAGGGAGCGCCCGCCGGCCCAGCGGGAAAGGCCCTGCAACACAGAAGCCGGCTCCGAATGGAGCCGGCGGTGTTGCAGGGGTGCGACGGGTACAGTTGCACCCGTCGCGATTTTCGCTGTCTGCTATGCAGACAGTGAAAATCATGCTGGGGCCCAGTGGCATGGGCAGTGCAGGGGCCCCCAGGGGCCCCACGACCCCCTTCCCGCCATCCTGTTCCTGGCGGTAAAAACCGCCAGAAACAGGCTGGCGGGAAGGGGGTCAGAATCCCCATGGCGGCGCTGCTTGCAGTGCCGCCATGGAGGATTCTCCCAGCCGGGGGAAATCCGCGGTCGGAATCCCAAATGAAGCACCGCCAGCCTGTTGGCGGTGCTTCCGTGGTCATCCGGTTGGAATGACCCCCTGTGTCTTCGTGGGAAGAGGAGCTAATTGCTTGACACAGGGCCACTACATAACATGGAGTACCTTGCTTAGCTCTGTGTGTATGAAATGGTTCAACCACAAAAACCCTGCTGCAATCTTGTGTCTATAAATCCTGAAAATATGCAATCTAGATGGGACAAACACTGTTGTATGGGTGAGCCAGACTCATCACAATGAAGGATTGCCCACACATGGAAAGATGGGAAATCCTTGCTAGATTTGGGAACATGATAGAGTTGCACATAGGCCCCAGAAGCCATCTTAATGTGCACATATGATGGTGCGTGCATTCCAAGTGTGCACATTAGTAATGGCTGTGACAACTGAAATGTGATACCACAACTCATAATGTGTCTTGTTATGCCTTCATGCAGTCTTCTGTTTCCCGTTGTCTGATGATATGGACTGCACGTACATTCCCTGGTCCCATGCTGACTCCATGGCAAATCTGTTAGCTCACCTGTAAATCCTCACGCACCCGTCTTGCATTTACTGGCACATGATGGACTTACAACCACCCTGATTAACCACATGTACACTGCCCTCTGTCACACAGAGCTGCAAACTGTTGCCACTCTAGTCCTGTTCCAATCACAGGGTGCCAAATGTGTGTGATCCAGCATCACACAAACCTCTACAGTTCCTCTACAGTTGAACCAACACATTAGGCGAAGTGCGATGTCACAACCGGCTCATTGTCCCTGTTGCACAGCGCATTGCAACACTTACATCAATCAGAAGTCACACATCCAAGCCAATGTGTGGAAATGACAGCAGGAGTGCCAATGTGCTGTGTTGAAACGACACATTGCCTGTTTAAGTACCAATGCCTCATAAAAAGTGCACAATTGATGAAAACTGGTGGAATCCACATAGGAAATGTTCAAATGGGTGTGGCAGGCTGAAAACTAGGAAGTGTGCAAGTTTCTTCACTTTCACTTACTGTCTATGTTAGTTTGTGCTGGGTGCATGAGGTGTTGTGGGGATTGGCTGGTGGATTGTGGTGATTTTTTGGTCTTTTCAGTGTGTCATCTATCCCTGTTCTGTGCTGATTGTGTTTATAGTATTTTGTATTTGTAAATTGTATTGCTTTTCTCACTGTATTGTTGGGTGTCTTTCCAGGTAGGGGGTTTCTATTTTAGGAGTGGGAATTAGTTTAGGAGGTGTTTGTATTAAGGTTAGGGTGTTTAGAGTGTGTTGTGATATGTCAGGGAAGGGTTGGGTAAAAATTAGGCCTGGGTGGAATGTGCTGAGTCATGCTACGCAGAGCTCCACTGAGTAACAACAAAACTCAGCAGCGCTACGCAGAGTTCTGGGGGAAGAGTTCCTTGTCACACCCGTTCGCTCTGCATTTGACATCAGACGCAACATGAGACCACGCAGTTTGCCTTGGCCTGGATATCTTGTTTTTCACTCTGTTTATGGTGTTGGGCTTGTTTTTTCATCAATTGATAATCCTTTCAATCCTCTACCCTCCTAATTTATGTGCTCCCCATTTATATTTATTTCATTAGTGTGTCTTTTCATGTCTGTATATTTTTACTTTTTTATTCTTATGTGCTTTTTATGATTTTTTTATTTTTGTTTATTTTTCTCTATAGTTCCTTACTTATTTTTTCCTTCCTTCTTTCACCTCCTGTTTCTTCTCTTCACCCCACCACCTAGCACCATGCCAGAAAAAGGTGGTGGTAACAGCAAACAGGGGAGCAGCAGCGCCAGGCCCCCCAGGCAGCCAGCAGCATCCGCCTACCTTGTGGGCAGCAGTGCCACCAAGAGGTGAAGCCCCGGCACATCTTTTGTGAGTGGGAAGTGGCAGCAATGGTTTTCTATGTGCAGTGTCACCTACTCTCAATGCTGGTAGCAGGCCGCGGAGCAGTTATCCCCTGTTGGAGCATCACCTGTGTTGGACTAGGGTGCAGAGGTGTGTTCAGGGCACCACCCAGCTCCAGTGCACCACCCAGCAGCTAACGCACCATTGGGCTGACATTATTCACCGCAAGCAGGACCTGCTTGACTTGCTAGACATGGAGATTCCAGTGATAAGTGAGTATTAACTATATTATTGTGTTTGTGTTCTACAATGCTAACTTTTTTTCCGAATAGCATGTTGCTCACACTCAGAAGTAAGTTACATTTAGTTTTTGTTAAGAATATTATTGATTATGTGATGCAGTTAGAGCGAGGCAGGTGCTCGGCGGTACATCATCGTATTTGTAGGCACCCACTGTGTCTGAAAATTTAAGAAGTCATTGCAATGCAGACTCCTCTGTCCTCCTGTCACCAAGGTAAATTAGCAATATCAGAGAGTTATCATTCTCTGTGACTTTCTTTACGTAGCTCATTCAGTCCCAAGCAATTTCACAGTGATGTGTAGTACTAGTATGCATCTACACATTGCAAAAAAGGGAGGCTGCTTTGGTTCTTCAAAGGGATTGAGAAATGAGAACAGAATCAAAGATCATTCATTGCTATGCATTAGTTCCAAATGTAGTTATAGTTAAGGAAATTTGGAATAGGGATTTTAGGAGTATAGCCAACTCAACAATAGTTGATTGTACTAGTACCTTATGCGATCTGATTTAAGTACAACGTTACTGTATTTTCCTGTTATATTATACTTTTGTGGAGATTAAGTGTACCATTAATCGATTTTTTGTTATCTTTTTTATTTCAGCCAAAGGGCTGGTCTGGCAGGAGCTGGGGAGGCTCTGACCACCAGTGCCAATGCTGAGGGCTCTGCTCATCTCAGTAAGTCCTATTATTTACTATTATTATTATTTCCCAAGCTTACCTCTGCCCATTGTTATACTACTTTTAATTTTGCCTTGTTTACTTTTTTGTACTGTCTTTTTTTTCCAGCTCCCCTATCTAATTTTTGCTTAATTCCTGTTACACCTGCATTATCTGTTTTTCTGTCTTTTATTGACCATTTTTATTCCACTCCTTCATTGCGCTTCAATGATTCTGAGTCATTATCATCATAGGCTATAGCTTCGCCCCTTCATTATGCAAAGTTTTTGATTGGCCTGACTACGTGGCTTTTCTAACATTGTGGACCAATAAAATGCTCAGAGTGTTATTTTTGATAGAAGATAATGCAGTGCTAACCAGGCTGTAACAATGTATTGTAGTTGCATTTTTTTCTTTAAGCAATTAAGGGAAGATATACCTGCCATCTACAAATGGTGCAATGTTTTTTTCTGGCTACACAAAACACCAGTGAAGCCGGCTTAAGTTTCTCTGAAGGAGCAGATGGAGCACGTGGCGACAAGGGCAAGCAGTGGTAAGTCACTTGCTTGCATACTGACAATTACTATTACTTACTAGCTATAAAGGTGCCATCATGATTGTGATTGAACCCTCTGGGTGTTACAGGTATAGCCATGGCTGGGTTACTTACAGCCTCTTCTATCTGCAACTCAGCAAAAGCACACATAATGTACGCAAAAAAATAAATAATGTCTTTATGTAAGCACGGAAAGAACAGAAGGTTAAAAGAAAGGATGGATGAAATGAGAGAAAGGAAAGGATGTGGGGGTGGGAGAAAGGATGCGTGGGTAAGTAAGTATTGGGTAAATAGATGGATAGGTAAAAGGATGAAAGAAAGGGTGGATAGTGGATACTGGATGGGTGGATAATGGATTGTGAATTTTGGTGAAAGACTGGATGAGAGAAATTAAAGCTTACATCATGGTAGCTATGGGTGAATATAACAGAAAGAATAAAAGGATGATTGAATAATTGTTTGGATGAATAAACAAGGGAGCTCTTCTGTAGATGGGAATGCTGCTCTTCTACTTTGCCTACTTTGGCCCTCATTACAACCCTGGCGGTAAATCCCACTTTTCGCTGTGCAGAAGACCGCCAACATACTGCTGCGGCCCCGGAATATCGCTATAGGTATTACGACCCACATCTCGGAATCCGCCACAATACAGACACCCACACAAGTCCGCCACACCAAAGGTCAGTGATAAACTGGTGATACCAAAACCAACACTGTCACGCCAACAGGAATACGCCCACACTATCACGACCCACGACACACTGCCGCGCTCAAAATACACACACACTTACAAAACACAACCACATTGGACAATTTGAAATACACACACCTGATACACATACACACACCACACCCACACACCCAATCCAATATAAAGCTCACACCCACATCACCCACAACCCTTACTACAAAAAGTTTGAAAGAAGGCCAGAGAGAGACTACCTAAAACAACACCACCATCCACAGACACACAACACCATCACTTACACAACATCCACGCACCTCAAACAACACACACCAATACATCCCCTCACACATCACTACAGACACCACCTCAAACATCACTCACACCACATCATGGCACCTCAACGACACCCCAGGTTCTCTGAGGTGGAGCTCAAGGTCATGGTGGAGGTAATCGTCCGGGTAGAGCCACAGCTATTCGGATCACAGGTACAGCAGACATCCATTGCAAGGAAGATGGAGCTATGGCGCAGAATTGTCGACAGGGTCAATGCAGTGGGACAGCATCCAAGAACACGGGATGACATCAGGAAGAGGCGGAACGACCTACGGGGGAAGGTACGTTCCGTGGTATCCAAACACCAGATTGCTGTATAGAGGACTGGCAGTGGACTCCCACCTCCTCCCCCACAACTAACAACATGGGAGGAGCAAGTCTTGGCAATTATGAATCCTGAGGGCCTCACAGGAGTAGCAGGAGTACTGGACTCTGGTAAGGCAAATCTTTACTACTTTATCCCCCACACCACACCTGCATTCCATCACATACCGCCAGCCTTACCCTCACACCCATCACCCCAACAATCCACAGATACCCCACTAACACAACCCACACATCTCAAAACCAAGCCCTGCATGTAACAACAATGCATGGACACCCATCACCAAAGCATGTCCAGTACAGAGACTCACTCATGCCCCAAAATCACCAATTCCACAAGGACCAAGCCAATAATGCAAGCACAGGAGTAGAGGGTCACTCACCCTTTGCACAAGAAGGCACACACACATACAATAACTATGCATTTATACCCCAACAGACCCATACCCAATGTCACCGGACAGGAGGTGCCAGACATGTCCAGTCCCCCCACAGAAGAGACCCACAGTGATGACAGCAGCTCTGTACGCCTGGATCAAGATGACCAGCCCGGCCTATCAGGGACCTCGGGACAGTCGCTTCCCCTGACACAGTCACAAACCACCACAGAGCCTCCCCCCTCAGGAAACACCAGCACAGTACCCACCCAGCTGGACCATCCCTCTGTCCCCAGGACACGTCAATCAGCACTGTGTCCTCCACTAAAGGGAACCCAGGCAAACCCACTAACATAGGACTATGAGGGACCTGGGGGCAGTGGCAGTGGGCACATGGTTCAGGGACAGAGGCACAGGATAATAGGGAAGCTGGGCGGACTGGTGTGCGACAGGGGGAGGACAGGCCCAGAGAACCCACTCTCCACGAGGCCCTCTCCAACATCATGGGAGCTTACCACCATTCCCAGGAGACCCACCGGCTGCAGGAGGAACACTACCTGGGGATCAGGGAGGACTTGGAGTCCATCAACACCACCCTGGTCACCATTGCAGGGGTCCTGGCAGACCTTCTCAACATAAGGAGGGACACAGTGTCACACCAACGGGCCCCTGACACTAGCCTGGATGATAAACAGTCCTCCATCTCCACCGGCGCTAGTGGCCAGGAGGCACTGCCACAGGAACAACAGGCCACCAGCACCCCATCCCCTGCAGATGGAGAACCACCCCACAAATGGGCCCTGAGATCCAGGAATAAGACAGAGAACATTGCCAAGACCCCCACCAGGAAATAAGACCCCCCTGAATGTCACATTTCTTTCCCGCTATGTCACCCTGTCTATCCTTGAACTGCCATTGCTCCACTTCCTATGTCCCTTTGGTCAATGCACCTGTGAAACAAATAGACTGGACTCTGCCATGGACATACCTCCACAATCACCCCAGTCCATTTTACAACCCCCTCAACTGATTTGCACAGGAATAAACACACTCCTGCACAAGAGGCACCTGGTGTCGCAAAGCCAGGTTGTGCAGCATACAGCAGGCCACGATTATCTGGCACACCTTCTTAGGTGAGTAGTATAGGGAACCACCTGTCAGATGGAGGCACCGGAATCTGGCCTTCAGGAGGGCCGAAGGTGCGTTCTATTATCCTCCTAGTTCATCCATGTGCCTCATTGCAGCATTCCTCTGCCCTTGTCCTGGGATTCCTCACTGGGGTCAGTAGCCATGACAGGTTTGGGTAACCAGAGTCACCTGCAAATGTCGAGGAACAACTGTTAGACACACACTAACCTTTAGGGACAACCCCATACCCAGACACCTAGGTCAACTGTATTTGGACCTTGGCCTCACCAATTAGCCACACACTGTGCCTCAGGAGTTGCCCCATCACATAAGGGATGCTGCTATTTCTCAAAATGTAAGCGTCATGCACAGAGCCCGGATACTTGGCATTCACAAGGGAGATGTACTGGTCTGCCAAACACACCATCTGCACATTTATCAAATGGTAGCTTTTCCGGTTTCTGTACACCTGTTCATTCCTGCGGTGGGGGGACAAATGCCACATGTGTACCATCAATGGCACCAATGATGTTTGGGATATGTCCCAGGGCATAGAAGTCACCTTTCACTGTGGGCACATCCTCTACCTGAGGGAAAACGATGTAGCTGTGCATGTGTTTCAGCAGGGCAGACAACACTCTGGACAACACGTTAGAGAACATTGGCTGGAACATCCCTGATGCCATGGCCACTGTTGTTTTAAAAGACCCACTGGCCATGAAATGGAGTACAGACAGGACCTGCACTAGAGGGGGGTATCTCTGTGGGATGGCGGATAGCTGACATCAGGTCGGGCTCCAACTGGGCACACAGTTCTAGGATTGTTGCACGATCAAGTCTATATGTGATTATGATGTGTCTCTCTTCCATTGTTGATAGGTCCACCAGGGGTCTGTACACCGGAGGATGCCTCCATCTCATCACCTGCCGCAGCAGACGTGCCCTATGGAGGAGAACAGCGAGCAGAGAGTTATCCAACACTGAGGTGTCACAATGTGTTATTTGCAGAAATGTTATTAATCCGCAATGTGCCGATATCTGTCTGTATTCCCGGCCTAGATAGGTGTGATGCAGTTTTTATCCATCCCATGTGGCCCCCTGACATGTAAGGTGGGACAAGGAGATATGAAGTAACTGCCCTGGCGTTGTACACCGTCACGGTGGGCGGTCGAAGACCGCAGCCCAATTCTGCTTTGGTTAACATTGGGCCCTATGGGTCCCATGAGCCAATGACGATGTATGCCGGTGGTGACGGTATGCACCGCCGTGGACGTGACCGCCATTTTCTGTCTGTTCACTCTCTTGATACCTGACCTTCAACAGGAGAGGACCTACACTTCAAGTGCTGCTGTGACCTGTGTCTGGAAGCAACGATGGCCACAGTGTCTGTGGAAAGGGCCCCTGCCTTCACTTCAGAAGAGTTGGAGAAACTAGTGAATGAGGTTCTCCCACAGTACACGCAACTGTACGGTCCTCCAGACAAACGGTTGAGTACACTGTTAGCATGCTGCATGGGCAATGCCTGCTTTGAGTGGTGTGGATAGAAGATACATGGGGGGGGGGCTGATGCCTGCATGTCCGGATGGTGAGTGTATGTGAGTTAGGGCATGGGTGGGAACTGGTGGGCAATGAGTATGACGGTCCGGACGGGTGAGTAATTTCCTTTCCCCCTATACCATTCTTCTAGGTCAGCACCCACCAGAAGAAGGGTATTTGGCGTGCCATCGCCAAGGACGTCCGGACCCTCGGGGTCTACCACAGACAGAGCACCCACTGCCGTAAAAGATGGGAGGACCTGCGCCACTGGAGCAAGAAGACGGCAGAGGCCCAGCTGGGGATGGCCTCCCAACGTGGAAGGGGTGCCCGTCGCACAATGACCCCCCTGATGTCCCGGATCCTGGCAGTGGTGTATCTGGAGTTGGATGGGCGCTTGAGGGCATCACAGCAGCTACAAGGGGCTGAGTACACTCTCATTCAGCTGACTCTACATGCATTACGAGGTGTCTGGGTGGGGAAGGTGGGCAGTGGGTTCCCCTAGGCCAGGGCGAACTTGATAGGCAAAGTCCCTTGTGAGGCAGTCTATGTGGCACCCCAACTCCAAAAGTGGCAAGAGCCATCTACACCTATTCAGGCTCCTGTGACTTCCAGGTGTGCAGCAATTCAGCTTAGGCATTGTACCCCATGATCAGGTGAATTTTCTAGGAACTGCATGGCATAGTGCAGAGGGCTGCTCCCTGTGTGTTGTGTCCACCAACGGTAGTGGTGTTTCATGCACTGAATATGTTTTTCTTCTGTCTCCCCCCCTCCCTTTTTGTGGTCTCCAAGTTCTTGTGTGCAATAGCATCATCAGGCGGAGAAGCACTGGCACCAGAGCAGGAGGGAGCTGCAACCCACTTGGCCCTGGATGGTGAAGCAACGGAGTCTGAAGCCACCAGTGGAATGGAGGGCAAGGGGAGCTCCACGGCGGGGACAGGGGCAGACACCAGTGACAGCGACTCCTCCTCTGATAGGAGCTCCCTTGTGGTGGCAGACACCTCTGTGCCCACTTCATTAACAGGTACAGTCGCCACCCCCCCTACCAGCACCGCCCCGCAGCAGCCCCACAGCATGTGTCCCATGCCCGCTCACCCAGGAGGGTGGTCATCTCCTTCGCCCCAGGCACCTCAGGCCCTGCCCCAGTCAGCCCTGCTGTCCTCAGTGAGGAGGCTATTGACCTCCTGAGATCCCTCACTGTTGGGCAATCTACCATTTTGAATGCCATCCAGGGTGTTGAGAGGCACTTGCAACAAACAAATGGATACCTGGAGGGCATTCATTCTGGGCAGGCAGACCAACAGAGAGCATTTCAGGCTCTTGCCTCAGCACTGATGGCAGCCATTGTCCCTGTGTCCAGCCTCCCCCCTCCAACTTCCTCCACCCAGACCCAATCCCCTCTACCTCAGCCTATCCCAAGCACACCATCAGACCAGCATGCACACACATCAACACACAAGAGTGGGCATGGCAAACATAAGTACCACACATCCCACCGGCACTCACACAAGCACCATACCCATGCAGACACAGCAACATCCACAGCCTCCACTGTGTCCCCCGCCTCCATGTCCTCCTCCTTCCTCCCTGTCTCATCTCCACTCACACCTGCATGCACTACATCCTCAGCCACTACCTCCATCACCAGCACGCCCATCACCACACACCGCTCACATGCAATCACCACCCCACTACCATTCACACATCCCCTGTGTCCTCTCCCAGTGTGTCTGTGAGTCCTCCTCCCAAAGTACACAAACGCAGGCACACAGCCATCCCCCTCACTACAGCCTCCGGCCCATGCACCTTCACCCAAATTCAGCAGACATACACCTCCTACAACTACTACCTCTTCCTCCACTCCTAAACCCCTCCATCTTCCCGTCCCAGTGTGTCTAAAAACCTTTTCCTGGCAACCCATGACCTCTTCCCTTCACCTCCCCCCCGTCCTTCCCCTAGGGACAGGCTTTCCAGGTCCCAGCCCAGCACCTCAGCCGCCAAATCCCCAGGCACAGTGGTGCCAGCAACTGTGGGCTCATCTAGTGCGCCACCCATCAGGGCTGCCAGTGTGCCACGTAATGAGGGCAAGGACATTCCGCCACCTGCCAAGGTGAAAAAGGTGCCCACATCCCAGAGAGAGAAGCCGAAACTACCAGCCACCGAGGGCTCAGCAAAAACAGAAGGGGATAGTGGCAAGACAACTGGGGCACCATCAAAGTTGAAAGGCGAAGCTGCAGCAGTGTGGTGTATGTCGCTGCCTCCATGGCGTATCATGCTACCTGTACCTCGCCAATCTTGTGGCACACACACCCAGGTGAGGGAATTGGTCCAGCCACCCTGCACGTGGAGCACTCTGGGCACCATGCCCCCTCCAGAACCAGTAGAGAGATACATCCACTACCTCAGTCCTTGGCTGGATGAAGCACTCTGGGCGCCAGCCCCCCTCCAGAACCAGTGGAGAGATACATCCACTACCTCAGTCCTTGGCAGGATGAAGCACTCTGGGCACCAGTATCCCTCCAGAACTCCCCAGGATAAAGCAGTGGGCAAACCACCCACTGGAGAGACTTGAGAGACTGTGGCTTTGCACTCCCCAGGATAAAGCAGGGGGCAAACCCCCCACTGGAGAGACTTGAGAGACTGTGGCTTTGCACTCCCCAGGAAACAGCAATGGGCATGGAGTCCCCTCGTGCAGCAGTGGTGTCATGCGTTCATCTGGCTGAGGTGCCTGTATATTTTTGATCTGATGCCCCAGAAGTGCTCTCTCTGTTTCCAGTCAGGTATCTAGTATGGGCTTCGCCCATGCATTTTGGGACCTGTGGTCCACGGATAATGATTAGTACACTATCCAGACTTATGTAGTTGGTGTACATATTTGTATATATTGAATTTTGATTTTTGACTATCAGATTTTTCATGATTACACTGGTTACAATAATTTCCTTTTGTCCTTGCGTTCTTCCAGGAGGGTGAGGGGGGTGTCTATGTAATGTTGCTGCATGTATTTGTGTGTCTGGTGTTGTGGGTGAGGGTGGGGGTTGGGGGATTGTGTGTTGCATGTTGAGGGTGTGTGTCACTCTCTCCCCCCCCTGTGTTGTAGGTGCAGTGCTCACCATGGCCGTCGACGGTGTCTGTCCTGCTCCTAATAGAGCAGGAGGAAGAGCAGCATAGGTAACATCTGTAGTTTGGGCTCCATGGCGTCCTGGTTCCTCGTTGGATGTCGAGAGGTGAGTGTTTTTCCTTCTGTGTACTGTTTCTGGCGTGCTTTTGATAGCGTTGGTTCCGCCCCGGAAAAGGTGGCGGATAGGCATGTTGAAATACTGTGGGTGGTACTTTGTCTTCCGCATGTCTGTTGGGGGTTACGTCCGTGGTGTTTGTTTCTACTGCCGTGGCGGTCGGAGTGTTAAGGTGGCTGTCCATGTGGGCGGTTTCCGCCATGGTCGTAATTCCATTTCCTTTACCGCCGGCCTGTTGGCGGTATTACCGCCACTTTAACACCAACCGCCAGGGTTGTAATGAGGGCCTTTGTGTTCTATGGTTATCAAAGCTACGGTTCAAAGAGTTTTTTTTATCTGTGTTCTAATCCTTTGTCTCATTGAATTGGTTAAACAAGGCAGATATGTATTCCACCTGTGATCAACATTCATCAACCCACTCCCTGTCCATGGCATTTCACTACCCATGACCAAAGAAATGCAGTATGGGTCATTTCGTGCCTGCAGTGTTAGCTGTGCAATGTGCGCCTGCTTCAGTTAGTTCAGCATTTACAAAGTTCTCAATGCATTGCAAACCAAACACACAAGGTATGTTGTTTTCCCTTTTCCCACTCAGTCAGTTCTTAGTACTTCACTTTTTTATTCTTTCCTAAATTCTTACGTCCCAGACTACCAAATAATTTGAAAAATCTAGCACTGCTATGTGATGTAATAAAAGGATAGGCAATGGTATGAGAGGGAGGCAGGCATTTTCTCCAGTGTCCTGAAGGTATTGTGGGGGCTTCTTCACTGCACACGGGTCCAACTCCAATGTGCCCATATAATATGTCTCTAAAAATGGTGGGGCAGCGTAAATCCAACTCAAACATAATGTTCCACTAGCAACTTTTATTTTTTTAGAGAAAGAAGGAAAGAAAGAAGAGAAAGAAAGAAGAGAAAGAAAGAAGAGAAAAAAGAAAGAAAGAAAGAAAGAAAGAAAGAAAGAAAGATCAACAAGAAATAATTAAAAGGTTCACACTTGATTCTGACTAGTCATGGTTTTTCTCCTCCTGTGGTGATTCAGGAACAGTGTAATCATGTAGTATAACATGCTTGTTCATTTTTATCATGTTTAATATCTCCATGTTTTGAGGTAAGAGACTTGTCCTTCCCAGTGTAACAACTGCTTCAGCTGCAGTGAATACACAATCAGCAGATACACTGACTACAGGACAAGCCAGATACTTTATTGCCAGCCTTTTCTGCTCCGGCTATTGGCAAATCTTCCCATACCAAAACACAAATGGGTTTTATCAATGTACAAATGGGTTTTGGGTCATTCAGATACTCCTGAACATCCACTGAAGTGTCATTGGTGCTGCTACTTCCCGGACCTCTTCTGCCTTTGTCTCTGCACTGGACGTGAGACCAGCCACTTGAAACCAAGCCAATGTGGAGATTATGACTGATTCTTCTGATGCTTGCTGGTGTTCTTGTTGCTTGTGTTGGCTGCTGTGAGACAAGACTTCCCTCTCTGAAAATAGAAGGCAGCACCCCTGAACTGCAGAGTGGAACTCCATGTTCCAGCCTTTATTCTTCCAATCCAGTTCTCTGGCTTGCTCAACAATCCACCCATTGTATTTTGAAACATCCCCTTCTGAAAAAGGAATGAAAGAGAGAAAACGTTTTTTGTAGCATGGATCAAGTAAGGTGGCACAGATGTACTCTTTGGATGAGATAATGTTATTTTGCAGCCGCGTATTACAAGTAAAGCAATAGCTTAGGCCCTCAACCAAAGCATGTGCGTCTGAGATTTCATTCACGCCTGTGAGTGCGAAACTTTCAGACACCTTCCTTAGCTGGTCCTGTAGTAGATACAACAACGGGATATCTCGGCCCATCGTACTGTCCTCCTTGCTAACTTCCCATGTGAATACCTCAAAAGGGAGCAGCATATGTGTCAGTCATTTGACTAGGACCCATTTGTCCACATCCATGGTCATAGCTTTCCCAATTGTATCCCCTCCTCTTAGAATGGCATAGTCATTGATCTGTCTGTTCTGCTCAAACCGATGTTGTAACATATGATAGTTTGAGTTCCAACATGCACAGAGTCAGTCAATACAGCAATATGTGTTGCCTTATATATTTCTAGATGAGTAAACACACGTAGGGCACACTACCCATACTTGTTTAACGTAACTCATTTAACCTCTGCTAATGACCAAAAACAAACCCAGTTGCATGCTGCAATCCAACACCAAAGTGGAGCCATGTGTCCATTTCCATGTGGACATACCATCATACTTGTAACTCACTCTGAGGAATAATATGGCTACAAGTAAATTTGTGTTGACACTCCCATATTATTTACCTGTACTGATAGTACTTGAGTAAGTTTGCCTTGTTTGATTAGTAAATGTATATATTTTGAAGGTATCTTGTTCAAATCTCTTTACCAATATGTTGTTTTGGACGGGCCTTCCACATGTAATGGTCTCAAAATGTGAACATATCATTGCAGTCATGATGTACATGTAGCTAATACATATTTACTTTACCCCACCAGACAAAATTGACAGCAGAGGAGGCAAAACAGCACTAAGTAAGATTGAAGTCCTACCGCCACATCTGACACGTTGCTAAGGTGTACAAGAAAATGGGCACCGTGTATGAACAAGGAACAGTAACCATAACCTAGAACACAGGCAGGTGGGACCCACAGGGACATTCCAAGGCCAAGCCACAACAGGAGGGAGCCCAACAGCTGGATGTTTCAAGTCAGGCCATTAATGAACTATGAATATGTCCAAAGGCCATGGGAGCAATCCCTGCCCTAGGACCTTCATTTGATGCACACATCCTGAAAGACGTCCAGGTATTCAAAACATATATGACAGCCATTGAGGGTGATCTGTCAAGCCTGTTGCAAATTATCTTGATATTACAGCAGGCAATGGAGCGCATAAGTGCTCAGATCTGACTCTCCCTCAGGCTTTTCCATTTTCCCATTTTTTGACAAGTTGTTTATTAGTGTTAACGGTGTATGCATAGTATAGAATAGGATTTAGGACAGCTATAGTGTAGGTTAGTGTACGTGTGTTAAATATTTTCTTAGGTATTCGTTTTTAGGTGTGTTTTCAGATGGGTATGTTTTGTAGTGGGCGGGAGTTGATGTTTAGTGTTTGTTTTAGGAAAAAATAATAAATATTTTAAAATTACAAAAAATATATTTGTGTTGTGAACATTTAGGATGTGGTTGTCTTCTGTATTGTTCTGATGTATGTGTATTAAGGGGTGTGTGGTGTAGATTTAACCTGTCATTTGTGTCTAATAAGTAGGATAGATTGGAATAAGCTTAGATATTTTAAGGGAGAGGTATTTTTAGTTAGAATAGGCTAGGTAGATGTAGGTCTTTTTTAAATAGGAAATAGAGGGGGTCATTCCGGGACCGCGGAAGCACCGCCAACAGGCTGGCTGTGCTTCCTGGGCCCGCGGCGGTCAGAAAAGGGGAACCGGCGGTTTCCCGCGGTTTTCCCCTGGCCCAGGGAATGCTCCATGGCGGCGCTGCTTGCAGCGCCGCCATGGGGATTCCGACCCCCTTCCCGCCACCCTGTTTCTGGCGGTTCTTACCGCCAGGAACAGGATGGCGGGAATGGGTGTCGTGGGGCCCCTGGGGGCCCCTGCACTGCCCATGCCACTGGCATGGGCAGTGCAGGGGCCCCCTAACAGGGCCCCACAATGATTTTCACTGTCTGCTTAGCAGACAGTGAAAATCGCGACGGGTGCCACTGCACCCGTCGCACCCCTGCAACTCCGCCGGCTCCATTCGGAGCCGGCTTCCTCATTGCAGGGGCTTTCCCGCTGGGCCGGCGGGCGGCCTTTTGGCGGTCGCCTGCCGGCCCAGCGGGAAAGTTGGAATGGCCGCCGCGGTCTTTTGACCGCGGGGCGGTCATTCGGCGGTGACCGCATGGCGGGCGGCGACCGCCGCCCGCCGCGGTCAGAATGACCGCCACAGTGTTCTACATTGTTAGGTTAAGTTATTTTGGGCTAAATAGGTGTAGTTAGACTAGATTTATGAAATATATTAAAATAAATTCTACTCTGGCTGCTCTGTCATCATTTCTCAATTATGATTTGCTAGCATGGAGTAAGTTGAGTTGAGAACATGATATAGCATTTCCCTGCAGTGTTTGTAGAGAAGGGTTACTTCGTGAGAGGCCTATGGGCAAGGGTCAGTCTGCTTCACAACTGAGTCACTTAAGGACTCTTCACCATTATTTGGTCACTGTCAGTGGTCCTCTTTGTGTGAACTGATGCAAAGTCCAACACAGATTGTCAACTAATGTAGCACTGTGTGTAAGAGATGCTACATGTATAGTAGGGATGGTTCTGTCACTCCAGAGTACCCATTCCTGGCTGTGCTGGGACACACACTGGTGCCTTCTACTTACTCTCTCACCATTGCAACATTGCACTAGTATGTCATAGTAGTTAGCTGGGTCATAATCATGAATGTGGCCCCCACTTGCCTGGAAACTTAATGCTTGTGACTTTGTCCAACTACTTGCTAAGTTAGAAAAACATAAGTCTTACATTTCCTCTTGCCCTAGGGATATGTAGCGTTGTTCCTGGATCCGTGTTCTGGCTATGAATTAGTGGTATGTGAGTGTATTGTAATATTGATATCATGTGTGGTAACACTCACACTCAATGCATATGAGGTCTCTATAGGGCAGGATGAACAACTACACCATATCCATCCAGGTGTGCTTTTCAACCCCATTTCTCTATTGACACAGGACGACAGAGAAAGTCTGGGCATAAATATCTCTATTTTCTCAGTGGATGCTTAATTGCAGTACTTACAGGATATCCTACACATAAGTAGTGAAGCTATCATATGTACTTGGTCATGTACTCATGATCATTGAGCAAGATATATGCTGATGTGTGAAACTGTTTTAGTGGCTCGCATGCTTCACAGGACACATTTGGTGCAGGTGGCAGCTAGTGTGATTAATAATGCATTTTCACTGTGTGGCAGTCAAATCGCTGATGCTTAAAATCATACCGTGATATTCAATAGTTAAATGAGACTTTACACAATGTACCTGATGCTTGGGCATGTCCAACTATAGCAGGTGATAGTGGCTGTAACACTATTTTCTTGAGATGCTAAGAACTGGCTTTTGTAGGAGCACATCCACAATCATCTAGTTAGTCCTATCTGTAACAGACATACAATACGTAGGAGGCTGGCCTGGTTTGTAGTGGGTACCTTGGGTACTTACACCTTATACCAGGTCCAGTTATCCCTTATTAGTGAAGTAGTAGTGTTCTAGCAGCTTAGGCTGATAGAGGTAGCTATAGCAGAGCAGCTTAGACTAAACTATGAGACATGCAAAGCTCATGAAATACCACTTATAGTTACACAGTACTTATATACAAGTGAAGATAATACTCAGGCCCTCATTACAACCCTGGAGGTCGGTGTTAAAGTGGCAGTAACACCGCCAACAGGCCGGCGGTCAAATTTTTTAAATTATGACCATGGTGGAAACCGCCAACACAGACAGCCACTTTAACACATCGACCGCCACGGCGGTATAAACAAACACCACAGCTGTAACCACCAATAGCCAGGCGGAACACAATGTACCGCCCACATTATTACAAGGCACCAATCCGCCAGCTTTTCCGGGGTGGTACCAACGCCATCAAAAGCACGGCGGAAACAGGAATTGGAAGGGAAACCACTCACCTCTCGACACCCAACGAAGAACCAGGAGGCCATGGAGCCCGAACTACAGGTGTTACCAATGTTGGTGTATCTTCTCATCTACCAGGAGTACGAAGGACGGCGGTGACGACCACGGTGAGTACTGCACCTAGCACACAGGGGAGGGGAGGGCAGGAGGGAAAAGAGAGTGACACACACATGCAGTACCCCCACCCACAACAACACACACACACATATCCAATAACAACACAGATACACCCAGTAACCCGCTGGAAGAATGCAAGGACCAAACGAAATGAGTTTAATGAGTGTAATATTCAAACAAACAGATAGCCTAAAAGAAAAGTAAATAATCAGTATATGCAAATATTTACAGCAAGTACACAAGTCTGTTCACTGTCCCATTAAATGTCCGTGGACCAGTGATCACAAAAAGCATGGGCAAAGCCCACACATAACACCTGGCTCAAAAAGGAAAAAACACTGCAGGGGCATCAGGTAAAAAAAAAACAGGCACAGAAAACTGCAGGGGCATCAGGTAAAAAAAGAAAACAGGCACCTTAGGGGGAAGAGGAGGGGGGGCACCTAAGCCGGATGATGGGACGATCACACTGCTTCTCGAGGATGCTCCATGCCCACTGTCTGGTCCTGGGGAGTGCAAAGCCACAGTCTCTCAAGTAGGTGGTTTGCCCACTGCTTGCTCCTGGGGAGTGCAAGGCCACAGTCTCTCAAGTGGGTGGTTTGCCCACTACTTGGTCCTGGGGAGTGCAAGGCCACAGTCTCTCAAGTGGGTGGTTTGCCCACTGCTTGCTCCTGGGGAGTAGAAAGCCACAGTCACTCAAGTGGGTGGTTTGCCCACTGCTTGGTCCTGGGGAGTGCAAAGCCACAGTTTCTCAGGTCGGTGACATGTTCTGGTTCTGGAGGGGGCATTGTGCCCAGAGTGCTTCATCCTGCCAAGGACTGTGTTAGTGGATGCTTTTCTCCACTGGTTCTGGAGGGGGCTTTGTGTCCAGAGTGTTTCATCCTGCCAAGGACTGTGTTAGTGGATGCTTTTCTCCACTGGTTCTGGAGGGGGCTTGGTGCCCAGAGTGCTTCATCCTACCAAGGGCTGTGTTAGTGGATGCTTTTCTCCACTGGTTCTGGAGGGGACTTGGTGCCCATAATGCTTCTTCCTGCCAAGGACTGAGCTAGTGGATGCTTTTCTCCACTGGTTCTGGAGGGGGCTTGGAGCCCAGTGATGCTGCACCTGGGGTATGGAGGTTCCCATTCCCTCACCTGAGTGTCTGAGCCACGAGGTGTTCAGGGAACAGGTAGCATGATACTCCACGGAGGCAGATCCACACTCCTCCTTGCGGCGACTTAGGCTGCAAACTGCTGGTAGTGCCAGTGCTGGTGGTGGTGCCTCGTGTGGTGGGTGCAGGGTCCAGGACGTCTCCTGCAGCCTCAGACGGCTGCCCACTGGGGATGCTGCTGATGTCCGCTGTAGTGGCACTGGCTGCGCACGTGGCAGGGCAGGTGGCGGTGCCTCCGGAGGAGTTGCAGGCAGTGCTGCCTGTGGTGCAGGTGTCTGTAGTAGTGGAGGGAGACACCAGGCAGTCTCCAGCAGCCTCGGACAGCTGCCCACTGGGGATGATACTGGTGACTGTAGTTGTGGCAGCTGCCGTGCAGGTGGCGGTGCAGATGGCGGTGCAGGTGGCGGTCATTGTGGCGGTGCTCACCGTGGTACAGGTTGCTGGCCTGTCATAAGAAATGGGGATCACCAGTCCCTCACCAGGAGGCTCCATGCCCTGAGGTGACTTTCCTTTGATTTTGTGTCCCTTCCGCACCTTTGTAGTCACTGCTGGCACCTTGGCACTGTCCTCTTTGGTTCTGGATGAGGCCTTGCTGGGTGGGTGGTGCGGCTTTTCCCTTCTGCATGCTGACCCCTTCTTTACCTTGGCAGGTGGAGGAATAGGGTGGTCCTTAGCTTCAGTAGGTGGCACACTGGCAGCCCTAATGGGTGCCCCCTTCGATCCTCCCGGAATTGCAGGGAGCACAGTGGACGATGATTTGGTGGCTGAGGTGCTGGTCTGGGCTGTAGACATCCTGGCCCTGGGGAAGGATGGGGGGGTGTAGGGAAGAGGTCAATGTTAGCCAGGAAAAGTTTTTTAGACACACTGGGACGGGAAGATGGAGGGGCTTTGGGAGTGGAGGAAGAGGTAGTGGCTGAAGGAGCTGTACGTCTGCTGAGCTTGGGTGAAGGTGCATGGGCTGGAGGCTGTTGTGAGGTGGATGGCTGTTGAGTGGTTGTGTGCCGGCATTTGTGTACTTTGGGAGGAGGGCTCACAGACACACTGGGAGAGGACACAAGGGACATGTGAATGGTTGAGGGGGTGATGATTGCACGTGAGCGGTGTGTTGTGATGGGTGTGCTGGTGATGGAGGTAGTGGCTGAGGATGTAGTGCATGCAGGTGTGAGTAGAGACGTGACAGGGAGGGAAGTGGAGGATGTGGAGGAGGGGGGACACAGTGGAGGCAGTTGATGTTGGTGTGTCTGCCTGGTTATGGTGCTTGTGTGAGTGCCTGTGGGATGTGTGATGCTTATGTTTGCCTGAGCCCCTTTTGTGTGTTGATGTGTGTGCATGCTGGTCTGATCGTGTGCTTGGTACAGGCTGAGGTAGAGGGGATTGGGTCTTGGTAGTGGAAGTTGGAGAGGGGAGGCTGGACACAGGGACAATGGCTGCCATCAGTGCTGAGGCCAGAGCCGGAAATGCTCTCTGTTGGGCCGCCACACCAGACTGAATGCCCTCCAGGCATGCATTTGTTTGCTGCAAATGCCTCTCTACACCCTGAATGGCATTCAAAATGGTTGACTGCCCAACAGTGAGGGATCTCAGGAGGTCAATAGCCTCCTCACTGAGGGCAGCAGGGCTGACTGGGGCAGGGCCTGGTGTGCCTGGGGCGAAGGAGATGCCCACCCTCCTGGGTGAGTGGGCACGGGAAACACGCTGAGGGGCTTCTGGGAGGGCGATGCTGGTAGGGGGGGTGGCAGCTGTACCTGTTGTTGCGGTGGACACAGAGGTGCCTCCCATCAGAGGAGGAGTCGCTGTCGCTGGTGTCCCCTCCTGTCCCCGTCGTGGAGCTCAACTCGCCCTCCATCCCACTGGTGCCTTCAGACTCCATACATTCACCCTCCTGAGCCATGTGGGATGCAGCTCCCTCCGGTGCCTCTGCTCCTCCACCAGATGATGCTAATGCACACAAGGACAGGGTGACAAATCAAGATGGGGGAAAGACAGAGGAGACACATGGTCAATGCCAGCAACACCACTACCGTTGGCTGACACAACACACAGGTAGCAGCCCTATGCACTAGGCCATGCACTAGTAGTTAGTAGGAAAAACACCTGCCCATGGGGGACTTTGTGTAACCCCATTTGCTGCACACGTAGAACACACAGGAGGCTGACGAGTTGTAAATGGCCACTATCACTATTGGGGTTGGAATGCCACAGAGCCTGCCTAACAAGGGACCTACCCTACCAAGTTCGCCCTGGCCTATGGAACCCACACCCCACATCCCCCACCCAGACACCTAGTAAAGCGCGCAGAGTCAGCTGAATGATACTGTACTCATGCCCTTGTGGCTGCTGTGATGCCCTCCAGCACCCATCCAACTCCGGATATGCCACCGCCAGGATCCGGAACATGAGGGGGTCATGGTGCGGTGGGCACCCCATCCACGTTGGGAGGCCAGCCCCAGCTGAGCCTCCGCCATCTTCTTGCGTCAGCTGCGCTGGTCCTCCCATCTCTTGCGGCAGTGGGTGCTCCATCTATGATAGACCCCCAGGGTCTACACTTCTTTGGAGATGGCATGCCAAATACCCTTCTTCTGGTGGGTGCTGACCTAGAGAAAAGGTATAGGATGATAGGAAATTACTCCCCATCCCGGTTCATCATACTCATTACCCACCACTTCCCACCCATGCCCTGACACACATACACTCACCATCTTCTCATGCAGGCCTCAGCTCCCAACCCCACATGTATCTTCCATTCACACGACTCCATAAATTCATGTCCCATGCATCATGCTCACAGTGTACTCACCTGTTTGTCTGGAGGAACGTACAGTAGCGTGTACTGGGGTAGGACCCCATCCACTAGTCTCTCTAACTCATTCGAAGTGAAGGCAGGGGCCCTTTCCTCAGACACTCGAGCCATTGTCTCTTCCAGACACAGGTCACAGCAGCACTTGCAGTGTAGGTCCTGTCCTGTTGAATGTCCGGTATCAAGTGAGTGAACAGATAGAAAATGGCAGTCACGTCTGCGGCGGTGCGTACCATCACTGCCGGCGTACATCGTCATTGGCTCCTGGAACCCATAAGGCCCAATGATAACCAATGCTGAATTGCGCTGCGGTCTTTGACCGCCCACCGCGACGCTGCACAACGCCAGCGCAGTTATCTCATTTCCCCTTGTCCCTATTTACAGGTCAGGCAGCCACCATTTCAGGGTGACACATGGCATGGCACCTAACTGCATCACAGCAGATTTGGGCAGAAATACGGACAGACAATGCCACACACGGATTTACTCACATTAGTGCAAAAACACTTGTGCAACCTATGTGGTACGTAGCGCTCTGCTCACCATTCTCCTCCATAGGGCACATCCGCTGGGGAAGATGATGAGATGAGGTCATCCTCCGGTGTACAGACTCTTGGTGGACCTGTCGACAATGGAAGACAGACACATCATTATCACCTACAGACTTGATCATGCCACAATCCATGAACTGTGTGCCCAATTGAAGCCAGACCTGATGTCAGCTATCCGCAATCCCACAGGTATCCCCACTCTAGTGCAGGTTCTGTCAGTGCTCCATTTCCTGGCAAGTGGTTCCTTTCAAACAACAGTGGCCATGGCATCAGAGATGTATCAGCCAATGTTCTCTAACGTGTTGACCAGAATGTTATCTGCCCTGCTAAAACACATGGGCAGCTACATCATTTTCCCCCAGGTGAAGGATTTGGCCGCAGTGAAAGCTGACTTCTATGCCCTGGGACATATCCCCAACATCATTGGTGCCATTGATGGTACACATGTGGCATTTGTCCCCCCCGCAAGAATGAACAGGTGTACAGAAATAAAAAAAGCTACCATTCAATGAGTTATGCAGATGGTGTGTTTGGCAGACCAGTACATCTCCCATGTGAATGCCAAGTATCCTGGCTCTGTGCATGATGCTTACATTTTGAGGAATAGCAGCATCCCTTATGTGATGGGCCAACTCCAGAGGCACTGTGTGTGGTTAATAGGTGAGCCCAAGGTCCCCACACAGTAGGAATCGGCGTCTGGGCATGGGGTAGTCCCTAAGGGTTGGTGTGTGTCTAACAGATATCCCTCGACATTTGCAGGTGATTCTGGTTTCCACAGCCTCCCATGGCTACTGACCCCAGTGAGGAATGCCAGGACAAGGGCAGAGGAACGCTACAATGAGGCACATGGGTGTACTAGATGTATTATTGAGTGTATCAAAAAATGGTGGGATAGGGAGGAGTTAAAGGTCCAGTGCATACCCTCCAATATCAGTTCCTAATAATGAAATGCACTGTTCCTAAATGCTAACAGAAGGAAGGAAAACACACAGGGAAAGTGTAAGGTTAACCTATTAAATAGAGAATCCTATTCAATAGGAGCAAGAGTCCTCACACACCCAAATGGGTGTCATGCTTCATCATCGGACAAGCTCCTCGTCAGACTGGCGCTGCAATGTCTGACGGGCACCACCCTTTCGGGGGGCTCTTTGCTGGAGTTCTTTTATGATGATGCCTCACTATCCCATAGGTAAGTAAGGAAAGGAAGGAGAGCAAGAAAAAATAATAGACCAAGCTAAAATTGGCTCATAACCTATCTGCAAGATTTTCTTTAATTGGTGCAGAGAGCAGGCCAAGATTAAAACAATTATCTGGAGAACAGTGTCGATATGATGTCCGACTTTTCTCACATAAATGGGTGGTCAAAAACTATAAGACCCCCCTTAGAAATTGGGTCGACATGTTTCGCGTCTATTCGGTCCACATAGGATCCACTGACGCTTCCTCAGGACCTAAATATGATGATGCTTCTCCACATACAAATACAAAAAATGATCTTGCCTATAACAACTAATAAGTGAAAGCAAAAAATCAGTCAGTCACTTACATCAGTCCATTATGACCCACAGTGTCAATCCTATTCGTCGCCCTGGAAATGTTTAAACATCATGTCAATGAATAATGCTCAAGTTCAAGTGACAAGAGACCCGTATAATCAGGTGTAAAGTTAATGTGGCACACAGTGATAGTGAAAGAAGTTAACACATCATGCCAGTTTGCAAATAACAAATAATGCTTACCCTCCCAATTCGGGATAAGGCTTCATGGGATCACGCAGACCTTAGGCCTGGTCCAAGTGACAAGCTGCATGTCATATAAAAAAACATGGTAACATAGCAAAAATAACGGTGAGAGTTAAGAGAATATATGTTAAAGCCTCCTGGGAATTGTCACTCTAAATAAAGTGTCCATTTGCTCTATACACTACAATATAGGAGGGCATAGTCCCATTCTACTGTCCACTCATTCATACATTACAGTAGTGTCACTATCTGCAAACCAGTAAAGTGGCTGTAATTAGTCCCACTACCATCCACGGTTCTTTTTTATATAGGGGATAGCCATTCAAAAGAACTCTAGATTCACAATTTGACAAGTATCAAGGTTACCCCTCTCAAGTCGATACACTCGCTCAGTGCTAATCACATGCTTTAATTAGTTTGTTATTGTGAGAGAACCCGGGTGCCCTCCGGGTTAAAAATATATATATATACGGTCTCCTCCGGGTTAACTATCTAAAGTTAACACTCAGACTCAATGAACAATACCCCCATCGTACACACAGGTTGGTGGCCGGCCGTCGGTGGTTGCTCCTACCCCTGGTCGCGCTCCCGAATTGACGAGGGAGACGCGATACCGGAGGGTTGAAAAGGAGTCGAAACCGGAAGGAAGCAGACTCGCGCGTTGCTAGGCAACGTGCGCGAGTCTGCGGGCCCGCGATTGAGTGTTAGTGTCATCGACAAAGGACTCCAGTCGAGTTCTTCGTGGCTCATCTAGTAGCCATGATTGAGTGTTTTTTTTTAAAAACAAATCACCAGGAAGAGCTTATGTACATATCGCGGGTGTGCAAGTTGGGCATAGCATTGTGATAATCAATGTTCCGCATATAATCTGATACTGTGCGGTACCCCCGTGGTTTATCATTATGAATGCTCTTTCATTTTTAGTTACTATGTGGTCCATACCACAAAAGAAAAAGAAAGAAAAGAAGAGGTGTGAAAGTCTTACTGTTGTAGTCAAAGGAGAAAGCATTAAACATATCTCACTAAGGTGATCACAAATATCCAACCTCTAGAAAGGAAGAGGTGGAAAAGGCAAGAGGTGGTTTGTGTGGGTGTGGTGTGTGTATGTGTGTCAGGTGTGTGTATTTTGAATTGCCCAATGTGGTTGTCATTTGTAAATGTGTGTGTATTTTGAGTGCAGCTGTGTGTACCGCCAATGGATTACCGCAGTTGAATGACCGCTGGGTTGGTTTGTGGGTCCTGATACTGTGGGTGTATTCCCGTTGGCGTAATGGTGTGGATTCTGGTACCGCTAGTTTATCACTGACCTTTGGTGTGACTGACTTGTGTGGGTGTCTGTATCGTGCAGGATTTCTAAGTGTGGGTCATAATACTCATAGCAGATTTTCGCCGCGGACACGGTATGTTGGCGGCCGTCAGCAAGGCGGTCAGCAGACTTTAACGCCAGGGTTGTAATGAGGGCCTCAGTGTTACCAAAAATAAAGGTTGTTTGTTTGGGTCACATAGTACCAAAAATATCTTAGAGGCAATACTCCTTCTGGAGGTAAGTATTATACACAATATATTCACTAGACACCAAAATAAGGTGAGTAATTAGACATAGGACAGTGCAAACAATAGGAAATGCTATAGAATGCAATGGGAGAAAATAGGTCTAGGGGCAACACAAACCATATACTAAGAAAGTGAAATGTGAATCACGAATTCCCCCATAGACAAGTGTAGTTTGTGCAGAATAGCTGGGAGAGTAAAAATACAGTAAAGGTAAGTAAATTACCCCACCCCAGAGCCCAGAAAAGCAGGTGTAAAGTACTGCAAGTTTCCTTAGGAAACACTACATCTTGGGATGTGGATTATTGCAGTAACCAGCCAAGTCTGCAAACAACAACTGCTGGATTCCTGGACCTGAAGACTTCCAAAAGAAGGGGACCAAGTTCAGAAGTCGAAAGAAGTTCCAGGAAGGACAGGAGCCCCTGCCAACCCAGAAGAGGGTGCAAAAGAAGAGTCCCTGGTTGGATAAAGACTGCAGGAATGCACCCTAGGAAGATGCCAGCGGGTTTCTACATGATGCAAAGTATGTCCCATGAAGTGGATATGGTTGCAGATGTGATTTCGTGTTGGAAGTTGCCAACAAGCCTTGGTTATGACAAAATTGCGTTTTGCATCAAAATGGCACTGGCTGGACTCAGGAGGGACCTGGGGACTCATCTCTGTGTGAGGAGGACTTTAGAGAGCCCTCAGGATGCCAGGCAGCCACTACGGTAGTCCTAGGACATGGAGAAAAAGGAAGTGCAAAACGTGTTTGGTGCAGCGCTGCAAAGAAGGGTCCCACGCCGCTGGAGCTCAACTCAGCGAGTTGAGAGTTGCAGGATAAAGGGGGTCATTCTGAACCCTCCCGGCGGCGGACGCCGCCGGCCTGGCGGGAACCGCGGTCATTCTGAGTTTCCCGCTGGGCTGGCGGGCGACCGCCAGAAGGCCGCCTGCCCGCCCAGCGGGAAACCCCCTTCCACGAGGATGCCGGCTCCGAATGGAGCCGGCGGAGTGGAAGGGGTGCGATGGGTGCAGTGTTAGGGGGCCCCACGACACCCGTTCCCGCCAGCCAGGTTCTGGCGGTGGAAACCGCCAGAATCAGGCTGGCGGGAAGGGGGTCGGAATCCCCATGGCGGCGCTGCTTGCAGCGCCGCCGTGGAGGATTCCCAGGGGCAGCGGGAAACCGGCGGGACACCGCCGGTTTCCCATTTCTGACCGCGGCGGTACACAATGCCCATGGAAGCACCGCCAGCCTGTTGGCGGTGCTTCCGCAGTCGTTGGCCCTGGCGGTCCATGACCGCCAGGGTCAGAATGACCCCCAAAGTGCTAGGGACCTGGGCCAGGCTGTGCATGAAGGAATTTTTCAAATAGTCCACAGAGGCCTCAGGAGGTGAAGAAGACGCAGTGCTCAGAGGTACTGTCGCTCTGAGGGAAGGCAAGGCCTTACCTCCTCCAAATTGCGTCAGCAGGACCTCCGGACAGTCAGTGTAGATGGAGTCTACCCTCTGTGTTTCTAGGAGCTGGCTCATCGCTGTGAGAGGAGTCCAGGAGTACCAGTCGTCAACTTGGAAGGTGCCTGTATGAGCAGGGGAGTGACTCCGTCACCCCATGGGAGATTTCTTTGGTCCTTCTGGTGCAGGATGAAGCCAGGGAGTCCTCAGAGCATGCACACCAGCACACCATGGACACTGTTGCAGTTGCTGGCTGGAGCTGAAGTATCCCTTGAGGATACTTTGTTGCTGTTACAGCGGTTCCTGGAGCAGGCTGCGGTTGATCCAAGGTCAGAGGATGAAGTAGTAGTTGCAGAGGATTCCTGCTGGAAACTTCCAAGTAGAATCTGAAGAGAACCCACAGAAGAGACCCTAAATAGCCCTGAGAGGGGGATTGGCTGCCTTATCAGGTAAGGACCTATCAGGAGAGGTCTCTAAAGTCACCTGCTGGCACTGGCCCCTCACACCCCTCCAGAGTGCCCGCGCACCTTGCAAAAAAAGATGGCTGAAGTCTGGGACTCACTGGAGAGCTCTGGGCACCACCCCTAGGGTGGTGATGGACAGGGGAGTGGTCACTCCCCTTTCCTTTGTCCAGTTTTGAGCCAGAGTAGGGGACAAGGGGTCCCTGAACTGGTGTAGACTGGCTTATGCAAGGAGGGCACCATATGTGCCCTTCAAAGCATTTCTATAGGCTGGGGAGGCTTCCCCTCCCCAGCTTGTAACATCTATTTCCAAAGGGAGAGGGTGTAACACCCTGCTCTCAGAGGAAATGCTTTGTTCTGCCCTCCTGTGACTGAGCTGCTTAGACCACAGGAGAGCAGAACCCTGTCTGTGAGGTGGCAGCAGCTGTAGCTGCAGTGCAAGCCTCAGAGCGCTGGTTTGGCTGGTACTGTGGGTCAATAGTGGAACCCCCAGGATGCCTAGCATTGGCTCCCCAATACCAGATTTGGAATGGGGGGACAATTCCATGATCCTAAACACCTTACATGGCCATCTTCGGAGTTACAATTGTGAAGCTACACATAGGTATTGACCTATATGTAGTGCACATGTGTAATGGCATCCCCGCACTCACAGAGGTCAGGGAAATGGCCCTGAACTATGTGCAAGGGTGCCCACACACTTAGTAACTTTGCACCTACCCATCAGCAAGTGAAGGTTAGACATATAGGTGACTTATAAGTTACTTAAGTGCAGTGAAAATTGCTGTGAAATAGTGTGTACACTAGTTCACGCAGGCTGCAATGGCAGGTCTGTGGAAGGGTGTGTCTGAGCTCCTTATGGGTGGCACAAGAACTGCTGCAGCCCATAAGGAACCCCAATGCCCTGAGTACCTAGGTACCATACACTAGGGACTTATAACGGGGGGTCCAGGGTGCCAATTGAAATTGGTAAGTGAAGTCACTACCCTATAGTGACAAACTTAAAAGCAGAGAGAGCATAAGCACTGAGGTTCTGAATAGCTGAGCCTCAGTGACACAGTCAAGCACTATACAGACACACACATTAGGCCATAAACTATGAGAACTGGGGTCATAGACCAGCAGGATCCCAGTGAGACAGGCAAAAACATACTGACATACAGGTAAAAATGGGGGTAACATGCCAAGAAAGATGGTACTACACAATACGCTGGTTAATGTAAGTGCATTTATTCACAGGTTCATACATAATGATTAAAAAATGTGCAGTTCTTGCATTAACAACCCCAACATTGTTTGAGACCAAAGGATGTCCAGACGCGGTATATGTCATGCGACATGCCAAGGAGGTGATAATTCCAGTGAGGGGGAGGTCCAAATTGTCATTAGAAAGGTTGGCCAAATCAACAGTCCACAAATCTATCAGATTAACAGGTCGGCATAAAAAATGGGGACAGTGCCAGGCGACAAAGGAGGTGGGATGATGATAAACACAGGTCTAATGAGAATCTGGTCAAGAGACACACACAAATGTTAATAGGCTGTTTGCTGCTGAAAGTCCATATCCTCCTCCTCTGATGTGTGTTGTGCCTCCCCTGAGGGTAGTAGTGTTTGTACAGGGGGCATCTGAGCCACACACCCATCAGGGGCAGAAGTTCCCCTGTCCCCAGCCACATTTTACTGTGTCAGCAAAGAAGACACCACAGGGATGACAAGGGCCTGATGGCTTGTCAACAAGGCAACAATGCTGCTGTAATAGGCACACATAGGTGCAATATAAGAGTCCTGTTTGCACTCTATAGACTGGAGAATGGTGCAGATGGCCCCCATCTGAGTGGTGACCCCAATGGTGTCACATTGGCAGGGCTGTTGTTGCCTCTGCCTCATAATACAAGCAATGTCAGCCAAGGACTGTTTCATTCTATGGAAAGAAGGGTATCTACCTTTGCCTCAGATGGTGTCCTTATTGCGACTGAGGCCCCTATGAACTCCCTCTAGGGTGCCCACAATAGTTTCCACCTCCACCCACACCTCATCTACCAGCTGTGTCTAGACTCCTATTGCTCGCTGTTTGAAGACAACTTGGGGGTCCTCGAAGTCCAGAGCTGGGCTTGGGCAAGCAGATGAGGCATGTTCTGTGGTAAGCTGATCCTCTGGAGACCCAGCAACATTGTTATCCCTTGCAGTGACCAGAGAATGTGTCCCAAGTGAGTCTAGGAGTTTTTGGAAGGTGTAATTGTCCATGGGGGAAGGATGTGCTCACCAACAAGCTGGTCATTCAGGACAGGGTGCTGGTCAGGAGGTGTTGTATCTCTCTCTGCAATGTAATAGCAATATGTAACTTGTGATCTATGTTAGATGTTGACGTGAGTAATGTTGCTGAAATACAGACTTAATTCTCATTCACTTTAATTTGAACATTGAGGTGTAGGACATAAATTACTTGCAGTAAATGAGGAAAAGTTGCACTGTAGTTGCCTATCAGATGGCAAGATCTTTACATTGTTAACATGACAACTCTGTGACCAGAGCAACTTTTTATTTCATAAAGCCCATTGCCACTCATTTTCATAGCCTGCCCTGCCTCTGAGAGTTAGTGGAGGTTCAATCCACATTTTCCCTGTTGATTTTCGTTATTTTCCATGATGGCTATAGTCATTAGTGACTCACCTACTGTCAACACTTCTGTGCAAATTGCAACAAGTCATCAGGGTGGCTATATTCCCTGTAGTCACTACTCAGCCCACAGGTCCTGGGAGAGTAATTTAGGTTTGGTTTTAAATTTGATTTGATCCTGCAGTCTGCCTTACACACTGTACACCACGCCAGTCTGCCATGTTGTTCTGTCTTACATGTACATTATGCATTCACGTGGCCAATGGCTCATATTTAACACACATTCATGCAACTTTACACTGCTAGCAACCTTGCTACAGTGCAGGAATGTGTAAGAACTTGTACCTACCATGGGTCTACCTATTTGTGTGTAGTCATGTAAATTCATTACAAACACAGTTTTATACATAGTTCAGAACAGTAGGCACTGTATTACAACTCTGAGAGGATAGGCCTAGTCAAACTAGTAAAGCTTCAAACACTAACGCTCACCCCACTTCGTCATTGTCAGAGTTGGTTATCTGCAGAGTATCACACATTTCTTAACTCAGCCCTGCTCACTTGTACCTGTACATGAGTACTCTAGCAATCCTCATTTAGGTGCAGAGACTCAACTTACTGTCACACACTGATGGCACTCCGATCATACATTGACTCTCATGTGACCCCTAACACCACCAATATAGGTTACCATATGCAAGAGATCTACATTGCTGCCTGTATTTGAGAACTATGGCTCTATCTACATCCCACATCCAGTAGTAATGATATTCTGTAGCATGTACGTACCTGGGTTGGCCACATATCTAGGCCCATACAACTCACTCTTCAATCATCCACAAAACCTGACCATCATCCTGTAAACTTATATCATTTTGTCCTTTCACTATTCCCTGTTTCACATCCTTATAAGTTGACATACGTGACATAGTCATACATTTGTTTGTCTGGCTCCCACACCTAATACATCTTCACCCAGGGCCACATTCCATGTAGGATGTAGTACTTCAATGCCCTCTTCTAAGGCATCCCTTTACAGCTTCAACACAAGTGTGACACTATCAGACACAGAAGTGTGTGAGTATCACTCATGCTACCTTGATGTACACACATCACAAATCACCTCCTTGTTATGCAATGTCTCCCCATTCAGACACAATGCCAGGTTAATGTGCTCAGCAACACCTATATTGCATTGCAATACCATGGGGCACACCAGGCTCACAGACCATCTATTCTTCCAACAAGCACTTATGGTACCTAGTGTGCATCCCTTGTATTCACCACCACCCCCATTATAAATGTGTACATGACAGGAGATATGGTGGTCTCTACCACGTCAGACAACACCTGTGTGCTGTCAACCTACACATTATGACAGCTGCATACAATGTAGTTTCATGCTAATGAATGTGCACATGGCTCTTCACATCCTGTTTTTGTCCAGGTATTTTTCCTTTGTAGTGTGAGACTTGTAGTCCTGGTCACTCATGAAGATGTTCCACTGCAAGTCCCAGTATACAAAGGCAAACCTGAACTGGTGCTGCACATCACATATGGAATGAATAAAGTTGACAGAGCTGGACTGGGATTTTCAACATGTAACTAAGCAGATTAAACTTACATTTCTGGGATGCATGACTGAACATGTGAATGATTCCTTCCCTTTCCCTTGCACACAGTGAAGTTCAGCGTAGGAACATAGCTTGCTGAAATGCAAAGCATGACATTTTTATGCATATTGTCCCTTTTTGCCAATTGCCCAGTTGGTCTTGCTGGTCCTCAGCTGTGGCACTGTTGTGTTCTTCCAATACTGCCACCAGCTCTTTTGGAATGACTGATGTGATGGGTCCAGCTCCTCCAGGTTCTCAGGTCCTCCTCTGCTCCTCATGGCTGCCCTCAGGTTATTTATTTGCCAGTTTTTCCTTGGTCCTACACTTATAATCATTCTAGCACATCAGCACTCTAGCATTGTCCTTTTAGTTTGCTTTACAATATGTATCTTCTCCACTATGGACTGCCAAATGGCTTCTTTCTTCCCTAATGGCAATTTGGAAATGACAAAGGAAAGATGTTCATTCTTTGTCACCTCTGCTTTTAGTGTTTCATTCTCCACCTCACTGACATTATTCTTCCTCTTCCACTTTTTCTGGGGTTCTGTCTGTATATCCCGGCTAGAGTTGGGGTTGTTAGGGTTGTTGCCATGGCTGTGCTGTCCCCTGCTCCATCTCTCCCTTTGGAGGTATAAGAAACATTTATTTTTCCAATGCTTCGCTTTTTAAGGGATTTTTTACACATGGCACACTCCATTGTGACTCAAGGGTGATTTGCAGCACATAAGCATTACTCTACTAGCTGCAAAGCAGATTAGTGTCACTTTGGCCGCACATGCGTCACTTTTCTCTGTGGCATCCATCTCACGAATGCGTCTTTTTTTTTACATACCTTGGGACCTTATGACATGGTGCGCCACACCATAAATACTGCACATTCATGACATTTGGAAATGTTGCACCGCAGCACAACTTTTTCTGACACATGGCTGCCTTCCCACAGCGATACGTCAGCTCTCATAAATGGACCCCCAGGTACCTGAGACAGGGTGTGTAAACAAAAAGTGCAGTATGTTCAGTCTTAGGCAAATAATATAAAATCTGAACTGTGGAGTTAGAACAAACAATAGATAGGTTTCATTTCCTCTTGCAAAACCAAGGCAGAGTAATCCTTTACTACTGGGCTAGTCTATACCTTCTACACTTGTTTTATCTCAAAATACTCATAAAGCATATTTTTTACTCTTAACTTCACTGACCCATCAATACATTTCGGATGCTTATATAGCTCAGGGGCCCTAAGTCAAGCAACTCGAAACAGTGGCTTTCGGAAAGGCTGTTTCCTCTTTAGCCCAAATTGAGACCGACAGCAAGATTGGGCAACATTTTATAAACTCACTGATATAAAGAGTACCAGTCTTCATATGTTGCATTATCTTGGTCTATAAAGACACCCCTCTCTTTATCTAATGATGTAATCATATTTGCTGCTAAGGAATTCAGAGTTATGTTTTCCAAGACCTTTAGTATGTCCACTATCTGCGTCAGTAAATTTGTTAACGTGGTCTCTAGTTTCAAGAATGTTTTTGTTTAAAATGTGTTACATTTTTTGTCTAAATACTTTTTATGCACATTGTGGTTATAGTTCAACCACAATTATACAAGATTATAACCTTCCATAGGAGTATTTGTTTTGGTGCCATCTTATTCCTCCCATTCACTTCATGAGATCCTTTCATTTCCTCTTTTTCAGTGGGGATTTTAGGGAGGCAGTGGGAGAAACATTTACATCAGTGGCTAATCATGACTCATTTTAGATGCACTTATTTGCACTATGGGGTGGCCAAGCCACTATCCTGTCACAACCAACGTCTGACATGGCAACAGGTTCAGGTTGCCTGAACTGTGGTGTCTCCATTCATCAGAATATCTCCATCCCACAAGTCCATAGTCAACTCCCATTGCGAAGAAGAAAGTTGCTCTTGGACTCTTCCAATTTGAGAGGTTTTGATACATCTGGCAGTAGTAAGATAACATGTAATGGACATAGTTGATGCTGTCTGTTTATCCCCTACCTCTTTCAACACAGGTGTCTTCCTCATGTCCATTTGTAGAATGCAGAATTACTACATACTTACGATGTATTCAAGAAGGAGTTGCCCATCCCAGCTTCCACTGGACTCTGATGGGCACAGATAGGCCCAGTTTTGGCAGAGTCATGGATCAGGCACAGTCCAGACACATACTGCACTGCATGAACTGAACTGGGCTAAGTAGTGCTGATTAAGTCAACCCCTTTTCTCTCAGGACTGCAGTGAAGCCTGGATCCTCAGGTCCCTCCAGCAAGTGTGTCCCATTCTGTGGTAACTGAAGCTGCACTAGGTAGGGCTATTTAGGAGATCACACTTCCTCTCAGAGCTGATGTGAAGCCTAGAACCTGTGCACCCCCTGCAAATGCTGGATTTCACATTTCAATTTTAAGAGACTAAGGCCCTCATTATGACCCTGGTGGTGAGTGATAAAGTGGCAGTAATACTGCCAACAGGCTGGTGGTAACTTCCACCAACTTATGACCATGGTGGTGATAACTCCCATAGACAGCCAATGTACCACGCAAACCGCCAGGGATGAAACAGCATTCACCACGGTGGTACCCAAAAACAGCCAGGCGGAAGACAAGATACCACCCACCAAATTAAGACACAGGCAATCACCACCTTTTCTGGGGCGGTACCAATGCCAACAAAAGCCTGGTGGAAACAGAGCTCAGAAGTGAAAGGACTCACCATTGGAGACACAGGGAAGAACCACGCCGCCATGGAACCCGAACTGCAAGTTTTCCCGATGATCTTCTACGTTATGCTCCACCTGGAACACCAATGCTACAGAAGACAACAACGGTGAGTACAGCCACCTAGCACACAAGGGAGGGTGGGAGGAAAATGAGAGTGACACACACACGCACAACACACCTGACACACACACTATACACACATCAAGCTGCACAAGTAAACCAATGGCACAGGACACACAGCATAATAAAACACGGACCAGATTGCTGGAGTACTGACAATGTATTAGCATACCAAAACCCACCACACAAGCCAAATATATTTACAGATGTACATAAAGGGCCAGTACCAAGTCCAAAGTCAGATGGGCACACAAGGCCACAGGGCACAGTCAAAGGCCCAACCTGTTTCCTGACACATCAGTAGAGAACACTGCAGGGGCATCATTTTACAAGTGGGAGGGCACCTCAGGGGGATGTGGAGGTACTGCAACCGAATACGGGAAATACCACACTGGTTCTGGAGAGGGCAACATCCCTATTGCTATGTCCTAGGGAGTGCAAGGCCACAGTCTCTGGAGGGGGTGACTTGCTGTAGGAAAGTACCATCTTGCCTGGCATGTTACCCCCATTTTTCACTGTATATATGTTGTTTTAGTTGTATGTGTCACTGGGACCCTGCCAGCCAGGGCCCCAGTGCTCACAAGTGTGCCCTGAATGTGCTACCTGTGTTATGACTAACTGTCTCACTGAGGCTCTGCTATCCAGAACCTCAGTGGTTATGCTCTCTCATTTCTTTCCAAATTGTCACTAACAGGCTAGTGACCAATTTCACCAATTTACATTGGCATACTGGAACACCCTTATAATTCCCTAGTATATGGTACTGAGGTACCCAGGGTATTGGGGTTCCAGGAGATCCCTATGGGCTGCAGCATTTCTTTTGCCACCCATAGGGAGCTCTGACAATTCTTACACAGGCCTGCCACTGCAGCCCGAGTGAAATAACGTCCACGTTGTTTCACAGCCATTTACCACTGCACTTAAGTAACTTATAAGTCACCTATATGTCTAACCTTTACGTGGTAAAGGTTGGGTGCTAAGTTACTTAGTGTGTGGGCACCCTGGCACTAGCCAAGGTGCCCCCACATTGTTCAGGGCAAATTCCCCAGACTTTGTGAGTGCGGGGACACCATTACACGTGTGCACTACACATAGGTCAATACCTATGTGTAGCTTCACAATGGTAACTCCGAATATGGCCATGTCACATGTCTATGATCATGGAATTGCCCCCTCTATGCCATCCTGGCATTGTTGGCACAATCCCATGATCCCACGGGTCTGTAGCACAGACCCGGGTACTGCCAAACTGCCTTTTCAGGGGTTTCACTGCAGCTGCTGCTGCTGCCAACCCCTCAGACAGGTTTCTGCCCTCCTGGGGTCCAGCCAGGCTTGGCCCAGGATGTCAGAACAAAGGACTTCCTCAGAGAGAGGGTGTTACACCCTCTCCCTTTGGAAAAAGGTGTTAAGGCAGGGTAGGAGTAGCCTCCCCCAGCCTCTGGAAATGCTTTCATAGGCACAGATGGTGCCCATTTCTGCATAAGCCAGTCTACACCGGTTCAGGGACCCCTCAGCCCTGCTCTGGCGCGAAACTGGACAAAGGAAAGGGGAGTGACCACTCCCCTGACCTACACCTCCCCTGGGAGGTGCCCAGAGCTCCTCCAGTGTGCTCCAGACCTCTGCCATCTTGGAAACAGAGGTGCTGCTGGCACACTGGACCGCTCTGAGTGGCCAGGGCCAGCAGGTGACGTCAGAGACTCCTTCTGATAGGCTCCTTCAGGTGTTGCTAGCCTATCTTCTCTCCTAAGTAACCAAACCCTCTTTTCTGGCTATTTAGAGTCTCTGTTTTGGGGATTTCCTTAGATAACGAATGCAAGAGCTCATCCGAGTTCCTCTGCAACTCTCTCTTCACCTTCTGCCAAGGAATCGACTGCTGACTGCGCTGGAAGCCTGCAAAACTGCAACAAAGTAGCAAAGACGACTACTGCGACTCTGTAACGCTGATCCTGCCGCCTTCTCGACTGTTTTCCTGGTGGTGCATGCTGTGGGGGTAGTCTGCCTCCTCTCTGCACTGGAAGCTCCGAAGAAATCTCCCGTGGGTCGACGGAATCGTCCCACTGCAACCACAGGCACCAAAGAACTGCATCACTGGTCCTCTGGGTCTCCTCTCAGCATGACAAGCGAGGTCCCTTGAATCCAGCAACTCTGTCCAAGTGACTCCCACAGTCCAGTGACTCTTCAGTCCAAGTTTGGTGGAGGTAAGTCCTTGCCTCCCCACACCAAACTGCATTGCTGGGAACCGCATGTTTTGCAGCTACTCTGGCTCCTGTGCACTTTCCGAGGGAATCCTTTGTGTACAGCCAAGCCTGTGTCCACGGCACTCTAACCTGCATTGCACGACCTCCTTAGTTGTCCTCCGGCGGCGTGGGACTCCTTTCTGCAACTTCGGGTGAGCACTGTTTCACTCCACTTTGTAGTGCCTGTTCTGGCACTTCTGCGGCTGCTGCCTGCTTCTGAGAGGGCTCCTTGTCTTGCTGGTTGCCTCCTCTGTACCCTGACGCAATTGGCGACATCCTGGTCCCTCCTGGGCCACAGCAGCACCCAAAAATCCTAACTGCAACCTTTTCAGCTAGCAAGGCTTGTTTTCAATCTTTCCACAAGAAAACACTACTGCACAACTCTCCACAGCATGGGACATCTATCCTCCAAAGGGGAAGTTTCTAGCCCTTGTCGTTCCTGCAGAATCCTCGGCTTCTATTGTCCAGTAGCAGCTTCTTTGCACCCACAGCTGGAATTTCCTGGGCATCTGCCCACTCTCGACTTGATCGTGACTTTTGGACTTGGTCCCCTTGTTCCACAGGTACCCTCGTCTGGAAATCCATCATTGTTGCATTGCTGGTTTTGATCTTTCCTGCAGAATTCCCCTATCACGACTTCTGTGCTCTTTGGGGAACTTTAGTGCACTTTGCACTCACTTTTCAGGGTCTTGCGGTGGGCTATTTTTCTAACCCTCACTGTTTTGTTACAGTCCCAGTGACCCTCTACAAGGTCACATAGGTTTGGGGTCCATTCGTGGTTCGCATTCCACTTTTGGAGTATATGGTTTGTGTTGCCCCTATCCCTATGTGTCCCCATTGCATCCTATTGTAACTATACATTGTTTGCACTGTTTTCTAATACTATACTGCATATTTTTGGTATTGTGTACATATATCTTGTGTATATTTGCTATCCTCATACTGAGGGTACTCACTGAGATACTTTTGGCATATTGTCATAAAAATAAAGTACCTTTATTTTTAGTATATCTGTGTATTGTGCTAGACACCCTATACACTAATAAGGGATACCTGGGCCTAGTGCAAGGTGTAAGTACCCCTTGGTACTCACTAAAAGCCAGTCCAGCCTCCTACATTGTTTTTTTTTCTGTCTTTCCAAAAGTTCTGAAAAACTTTTCTCACTTTTTCTATCACTTAAACACTTTCTAAAATGTCTGGCACAGGCCAAACTGTTGATCTGTCCAAACTTGCTTATGATCACCTTAGCTGGAAAGGAGCAAGGAGTCTCTGCATAGAAAGAGGTTTAAGTGTAGGGAAGAATCCCTCTAGAGAACTGTTGGTTAATATGCTTGTTGAATAGGATAAGGCCAGAGGTGCCACTTCTGTTGAGAAATTAGCTGATGGTTCCCAATCTGACCCTGGGGCACCCCTAGCAAAAGATTTAGAAAGGAAACTTCCTAGCCTGCCCATTATCAGACAACCTAGCATAGCTGGTACTGATGTAGAGTCACACCATACTGATAGTGTTGTCTCACATCACAGTAAGAGTATTCCTTCTCATGATAGTAGAAGTGATGTTTCTGTTAGCCAAGCTGTTAGGGTGCCATCTGTTAGGGCTAGGTCTCCTTCTGTTCATTCTCACCATACTTCTGTTTCAAGGCATGTCCCACCGACCCACCCTGATGACAGAGTGTTAGAAAGGGAGCTCAATAGATTGAGAGTGGAACAAACCAGGCTGAAGCTCAAGAAGCAACAGCTGGATTTGGATAGGCAGTCCTTAGAAGTGGAAAGAGAAAGACAGAAATTGGGTTTAGAAATCCATGGTGGCAGCAGCAGTATTCCCAATAGTCATCCTGCAAAAGAGCATGATTCTAAGAATCTGCACAAGATAGTTCCCCCTTATAAGGAGGGGGATGACATTAACAAGTGGTTTGCTGCACTTGAGAGGGCCTGTGTTGTACAGGATGTCCTTCAAAGGCAGTGGGCTGCTATCCTATGGCTATCATTTAGTGGAAAGGGTAGGGATAGGCTCCTTACTGTGAAAGAAAGTGAAGCCAATGATTTCAAAGTTCTTAAGAATGCACTCCTAGATGGTTATGGCTTAACCACTGAACAGTACAGGATGAAGTTCAGAGAAACCAAAAAGGAGTCTTCACAAGACTGGGTAGACTTTGTTGACCATTCAGTGAAGGCCTTGGAGGGGTGGTTACATGGCAGTAAAGTTACTGATTATGAAAGCCTGTATAACTTAATCCTGAGAGAGCATATTCTTAATAACTGTGTGTCTGATGTGTTGCACCAGTACCTGGTGGACTCTGATATGACCTCTCCCCAAGAATTGGGAAAGAAGGCAGACAAATGGGTCAGAACAAGGGTGAACAGAAAAGTTCATACAGGGGGTGACAAAGATGGCAAGAAGAAGGATGGTAAGTCTTCTGACAAGGGTGGGGACAAATCTAAAAATGAGTCTTCATCAGGCCCACAAAAACACTCTGATGGGGGTGGTGGGCCCAAATCCTCTTCAAATCAAAACAAAGAAAAGAAACCATGGTGCTATTTATGTAAAATAAAAGGCCATTGCACAACAGATCCCAGTTGTCCAAAGAAAAGCACCAAGCCTCCTACCACTACAACCCCTGCTGCTACACCTAGTGCCCCTAGTAATAGCAGTGGTGGTGGGAGCAAACCTACTAATAGCCAATCCAAGGGAATAGATGGGCTCACTTTTGGTAACTTAGTTGGGGTTGGTCTTGTTAGGGAGACCACAGAGGCTGTGTTAGTCTCTGAGGGGGCTATTGATTTAGCCACCTTAGTTGCTTGTCCCCTTAACATGGTTGCTTGTCCCCTTAACATGGATAAGTACAAGCAACTACCCCTAATAAATGGTGTTGAGGTTCAGGCCTACAGGGACACAGGTGCCAGTGTTACAATGGTAATAGAGAAACTGGTCCACCCTGAACAACACCTACTTGGTCACCAGTACCAAGTAACCGATGCTCACAACAACACACTTAGCCACCCCATGTCTGTTGTAAATCTCAACTGGGGGGGGTTACTGGTCCAAAGAAAGTTGTGGTTGCCTCAGATTTACCTGTAGACTGTCTACTAGGGAATGATTTAGAGACATCAGCTTGGTCAGATGTGGAGTTGGAGGCCCATGCAGCAATGCTGGGCATTCCAGGGCATATTTTTGCTTTAACAAGGGCTCAGGCCAAAAAGCAAAAAGGACAGGGTGACTTGGATCCTGGAAGAATGGACCAAGTGCTCCCTAAAGCTAGGGCTAGTAGAAGTAAAGCACTACCTACTATCCCTCCCTCTACAGTAGATTCTACTTCTGAGGAATAAGAATTTCCACCTTGTGCAGAACCTACACCAGAGGAGCTGGAAGCAGACACTGCTGAGCTTTTGGATGAAGGGGGGCCTGCCAGGGAGGAGCTGAGTGTGGCAAAGCATACCTGTCCCACACTAGAGGGTCTAAGACAGCAAGCTGTCAAACAAGCAAATGGGGATGTCAGTGACTCTCACAGAGTTTACTGGGAGGACAACCTCTTGTACACTGAAGCAAGGGATCCAAAACCTGGAACTGCCAGGAGATTGGTGATTCCTCAGGAGTACAGAAAGTTCCTCCTAACTCTAGCCCACAACATTCCCTTAGCTGGACATTTGGGGCAAATGAAAACTTGGGACAGGCTTGTTCCCTTGTTTCATTGGCCTAGAATGTCAGAGGACACAAAGGAATTTTGTAAGTCCTGTGAAACCTGTCAAGCCAGTGGCAAGACAGGTGGCACTCCAAAGGCACCCCTTATCCCACTGCCTGTGGTTGGGGTTCCCTTTGAAAGGGTAGGGGTTGACATAGTTGGCCCCCTTGACCCTCCTACTGCTTCAGGCAATAGGTTTATCTTGGTGGTAGTGGACCATGCCACCAGATATCCTGAAGCAATTCCTCTAAGGACCACTACAGCTCCTGCAGTGGCAAAGGCCCTCCTGGGAATCTTTTCCAGGATGGGCTTCCCAAAAGAGGTGGTATCAGACAGGGGAAGCAATTTCATGTCTGCTTACTTAAAGGCCATGTGGAAGGAGTGTGGTGTTACTTACAAGTTCACTACACCCTATCATCCACAAACAAATGGACTGGTGGAGAGATTTAACAAAACTCTCAAAGGCATGATTATAGGACTCCCTGAAAAACTCCGCAGGAGATGGGATATCCTGTTACCTTGCCTCCTTTTTACTTACAGGGAGGTACCCCAAAAAGGAGTGGGCTTCAGCCCCTTTGAACTCCTATTTGGACACCCTGTGAGAGGTCCTCTAACACTTGTTAAGGAGGGTTGGGAACAACCTTTAAAAGCTCCAAAGCAAGACATAGTGGACTATGTACTTGGCCTCAGATCAAGGATGGCTGAGTACATGAAAAAGGCCAGTAAAAACCTTCAGGCCAGCCAAGAGCTCCAAAAGCAATGGCATGACCAGAAGGCTGTTTTGGTTCAGTACCAACCAGGGCAGAAAGTGTGGGTCTTGGAGCCTATGGCCCCAAGAGCACTCCAAGATAAATGGAGTGGACCCCACATAATTGTTGAGAAGAAGGGTGAAGTCACCTACTTAGTTGACTTAGGCACTGCCAGGAGTCCCCTTAGGGTGCTCCATGTCAATCGCCTGAAACCCTACTATGACAGGGCTGATCTCACCCTGCTCATAGCAACTGATGAGGGACAGGAAGAAGAGAGTGACCCTCTCCCTGATCTCTTCTCTTCCACAGAACAAGGTGCTCTAGTGGAAGGTGTAGTTTTGGCAGATTGTCTTACTGCTGAGCAGAACGACCACTGCATAAATCTCCTGGGTCAGTTTTCTGAACTCTTCTCTACTGTGCCAGGTACCACTTCTTGGTGTGAGCACACTATAGATACTGGAGACAGCTTGCCTGTCAAAAGTAAGATCTATAGGCAGCCTGATCATGTCAGAGACTGCATAAAGCAAGAGGTGCAGAAAATGCTTGAACTGGGAGTGGTTCAGCACTCTGAAAGTCCATGGGCCTCTCCTGTGGTACTTGTACCAAAACCTCATTCCAAGGATGGAAAGAAGGAAATGCGGTTTTGTGTAGACTATAGAGGTCTCAACCAGGTAACCAAAACTGATGCTCACCCTATACCCAGGGCAGATGAGCTCATAGATACACTGGCATCTGCCAAGTATCTAAGCACTTTTGATTTGACCGCAGGGTATTGGCAGATCAAATTATCAGAAGATGCAAAAGCAAAAACTGCATTTTCAACCATTAGAGCCATTACCAATTCACAGTAATGCCTTTTGGATTGAAAAATGCACCGGCCACTTTTCAGAGGTTGGTGAATACAGTCCTGCAAGGGCTGGAAGCTTTTAGTGCAGCATATCTAGATGATATAGCTGTCTTTAGCTCCAGCTGGGATGATCACCTGGTCCACCTATGGAAACTTTTAGAGGCCCTGCAAAAGGCAGGCCTCACTATCAAGGCTTCAAAGTGCCAGATAGGGCAGGGGAAGGTGGTTTATCTGGGACACCTAGTAGGTGGAGAACAGATTGCACCACTTCAGGGGAAAATCCAAACTATTATAGATTGGGTTCCCCCTACAACCCAGACCCAGATGAGAGCCTTCTTAGGCCTCACTGGGTACTACAGGAGGTTCATAAAGAACTATGGCTCCATTGCAGCCCCTCTTAATGACCTCACATCAAAGAAAATGCCTAAAAAGGTATTGTGGACATCTAGCTGTCAGAAAGCTTTTGAGGAGCTGAAGCAGACCATGTGCTCTGCACCTGTCCTGAAAAGCCCCTGTTACTCCAAAAAATTCATTGTCCAAACTGATGCATCTGAATTAGGGGTAAGGGAAGTCTTATCACAACTTAATTCTGAGGGCCAGGATCAACCTGTTGCTTTTATCAGCAGGAGGTTGACCCCTAGAGAAAAGCGTTGGTCTGCCATAGAGAGGGAGGCCTTTGCTGTGGTCTGGGCACTGAAGAAGTTGAGGCCATACCTGTTTGGCACTCACTTCATTGTTCAGACAGACCACAAACCTCTACTTTGGCTACAACAAATGAAAGGTGAAAATCCTAAATTGTTGAGGTGGTCCATATCCCTACAGGGAATGGACTATACAGTGGAACATAGACCTGGGAGTACCCACTCCAATGCAGATGGACTCTCCAGATATTTCCACTTAGACAATGAAGACCCATCAGGTAATGACTAGTCTTATTGTCCTTCGTTTGGGGGGGGGTTGTGTAGGAAAGTACCATCTTGCCTGGCATATTACCCCCATTTTTCACTGTATATATGTTGTTTTAGTTGTATGTGTCACTGGGACCCTGCCAGCCAGGGCCCCAGTGCTCATAAGTGTGCCCTGAATGTGTTACCTGTGTTATGACTAACTGTCTCACTGAGGCTCTGCTATCCAGAACCTCAGTGGTTATGCTCTCTCATTTCTTTCCAAATTGTCACTAACAGGCTAGTGACCAATTTCACCAATTTACATTGGCATACTGGAACACCCTTATAATTCCCTAGTATATGGTACTGAGGTACTCAGGGTATTGGGGTTCCAGGAGATCCCTATGGGCTGCAGCATTTCTTTTACCACCCATAGGGAGCTCTGACAATTCTTACACAGGCCTGCCACTGCAGCCTGAGTGAAATAACTTCCACGTTATTTCACAGCCATTTACCACTGCACTTAAGTAACTTATAAGTCACCTATATGTCTAACCTTTACCTGGTAAAGGTTGGGTGCTAAGTTACTTAGTGTGTGGGCACCCTGGCACTAGCCAAGGTGCCCCCACATTGTTCAGGGCAAATTCCCCGGACTTTGTGAGTGCGGGGACACCATTACACGTGTGCACTACACATAGGTCAATACCTATGTGTAGCTTCACAATGGTAACTCCGAATATGGCCATGTCACATGTCTATGATCATGGAATTGCCCCCTCTAAGCCATCCTGGCATTGTTGGCACAATCCCATGATCCCACGGGTCTGTAGCACAGAACCCGGTACTGCCAAACTGCCTTTTCAGGGGTTTCACTGCAGCTGCTGCTGCTGCCAACCCCTCAGACAGGTTTCTGCCCTCCTGGGGTCCAGCCAGGCTTGGCCCAGAATGGAAGAACAAAGGACTTCCTCAGAGCAAGGGTGTTACACCCTCTCCCTTTGGAAAAAGGTGTTAAGGCAGGGTAGGAGTAGCCTCCCCCAGCCTCTGGAAATGCTTTCATGGGCACAGATGGTGCCCATTTCTGCATAAGCCAGTCTACACCGGTTCAGGGACCCCTCAGCCCTGCTCTGGCGCGAAACTGGACAAAGGAAAGGGGAGTGACCACTCCCCTGACCTACACCTTCCCTGGGAGGTGCCAGAGCTCCTCCAGTGTGCTCCAGACCTCTGCCATCTTGGAAACAGAGGTGCTGCTGGCACACTGGACTGCTCTGAGTGGCCAGGGCCAGCAGGTGACGTCAGAGACTCCTTCTGATAGGCTCCTTCAGGTGTTGCTAGCCTATCTTCTCTCCTAAGTAGCCAAACCCTCTTTTCTGGCTATTTAGGGTCTCTGCTTTGGGGATTTCCTTAGATAACGAATGCAAGAGCTCATCCGAGTTCCTCTGCATCTCTCTCTTCACCTTCTGCCAAGGAATCGACTGCTGACCGCGCTGGAAGCCTGCAAAACTGCAACAAAGTAGCGAAGACGACTACTGCGACTCTGTAACGCTGATCCTGCCGCCTTCTCGACTGTTTTCCTGGTGGTGCATGCTGTGGGGGTAGTCTGCCTTCTCTCTGCACTGGAAGCTCCGAAGAAATCTCCCGTGGGTCGACGGAATCGTCCCCCTGCAACCGCAGGCACCAAAGAACTGCATCACCGGTCCTCTGGGTCTCCTCTCAGCACGACGAGCAAGGTCCCTTGAATCCAGCAACTCTGTCCAAGTGACTCCCACAGTCCAGTGACTCTTCAGTCCAAGTTTGGTGGAGGTAAGTCCTTGCCTCCCCACGCCAGACTGCATTGCTGGGAACTGCGTGTTTTGCAGCTACTCCGGCTCCTGTGCACTTTCTGAGGGAATCCTTTGTGCACAGCCAAGCCTGGGTCCATGGCACTCTAACCTGCATTGCACGATCTCCTGAGTTGTCCTCCGGCGGTGTGGGACTCCTTTGTGCAACTTTGGGTGAGCACCATTTCACTCCACTTTGTAGTGCCTGTTCCGGCACTTCTGTGGATGCTGCCTACTTTTGAGAGGGCTCCTTGTCTTGCTGCATGCTCCCTCTGTCTCCTGACGCAATTGGCGACATCCTGGTCCCTCCTGGGCCACAGCAGCACCCAAAAAGCCTAACCGCAAGCTTTGCAGCTAGCAAGGCTTGTTTATGGTCTTTCCACAGGAAAATACTTCTACACAACTCTCCACGGCGTTGGACATCTATCCTCCAAAAGGGAAGTTTCTAGCCCTTGTCGTTCTTGCAGAATCCTCAGCTTCTACTGTCCAGTAGCAGCTTCTTTGCACCCACAGCTGGAATTTCCTGGGCATCTGCCCACTCTCGACTTGATCGTGACTTTTGGACTTGGTCCCCTTGTTCCACAGGTACCCTCGTCTGGAAATCCATCGTTGTTGCATTGCTGGTTTTGGTCTTTCCTGCAGAATTCCCCTATCACGACTTCTGTGCTCTTTGGGGAACTTTAGTGCACTTTGCACTCACTTTTCAGGGTCTTGGGGTGGGCTATTTTTCTAACCCTCACTGTTTTCTTACAGTCCCAGCGACCCTCTACAAGGTCACATAGGTTTGGGGTCCATTCGTGGTTCGCATTCCACTTTTGGAGTACATGGTTTGTGTTGCCCCTATCCCTATGTGTCCCCATTGCATCCTATTGTAACTATACATTGTTTGCACTGTTTTCTAATACTATACTGCATATTTTTGGTATTGTGTACATATATCTTGTGTATATTTGCTATCCTCATACTGAGGGTACTCACTGAGATACTTTTGGCATATTGTCATAAAAATAAAGTACCTTTATTTTTAGTATATCTGTGTATTGTGTTTTCTTATGATATTGTGCATATGACACTAGTGGTACTGTAGGAGCTTCACTCGTCTCCTAGTTCAGCCTAAGCTGCTCTGCTAAGCTACCATTATCTATCAGCCTAAGCTGCTAGACACCCTATACACTAATAAGGGATACCTGGGCTTGGTGCAAGGTGTAAGTACCCCTTGGTACTCACTACAAGCCAGTCCAGCCTCCTACACTTGCCCACTGGTTCTGGAGGCGGCAACATGCACATTGCTCTGTCCTGGTGAGTGCAAGGCCACAGTCTCTCAGGTGGGTGACCTGTCCACTGGTTCTGGAGGGGTCAACATGCCCATTGTTCTGTCCTGGAGAGTGCAAGGCCACAGTCTCTCAGATGAATGACTTGCCCACTGCTTCTGGAGGTGGCAACTGGCACAGCAGCCCCTGCAGTGTTGCCTGCATGGTGTCCGCTGGCGGTGATGGCTGCACTGTGGTGGTGGAGGGAGGTGCCTCCTAGGCTGCCTCTGCACTCTCTGATGGCTGCACTATGGTTGTGGATGGAGGAACCTCCTCACCAGCCTCTGCATTCTCTAATGGCTGCACTGTGGTGGTGGATGGAGGAGCCTCCTGGGCAGCCTCTACACTCTCTGATGGCTGCACTTCCTCAGCTGGCTGTGGGTGACCTGAGATAGCTGGTGGTGGTGGTGGCAGTGTCAGCCTGACAGCCTCCACTGGTGTAGAGTGCTTCGTCTCCTCCTGTACATGGGGAGTGGGACCCTTCCCCTCTCTGCCTGGTGGTGCAGGCTCCATTCCATTCTCCACAGGAGGTGCAGGCCCCTTCCCCTTCTTTGCAGGTGATGCAGGCTCCTTCCCCTTCTTTACAGGTGGTGCAGACACCTTCCCCTTCTTTACAGGTGGTGTAGGTTCCTTCCCCTTCTTTACAGGTAGTGTACCCTTCTTCCCTGGTGGTGCTGGCTCCTTCCCCCTTCTCCGATGGAGGTGTGGTATCCTTACCACCATGAGTGGGTGGTGCTACCACTGTCCCCTTGGACTGTTTGGCTGAGGTGCTGGGCTGTGTCCTTGGTACCGTGCCTATATGGGCAGGATAGGGGGGAGGGGTAGGGAAGCGGTCAAATTGGGAAAGGAATAGCTTTTAGGGATGGTGGGGCGGGAGGAGGGAGGGTTAATGGGAGTGGAGGATGAGGGAGTGGTTGTTGGAGGTATATGTCTGCTGGACTTGGGGACAGGTGCATGGGCAGTATGCTGATGTGAGGTGGATGGCTGTTAAGTGTGTGAATGCTTGTGTTTATGTCCTTTAGGAGGGGGGACAGACACAATGGGAGAGGGCACGGGGGCACATGCATGGCTGTTGTGGAGGTGTCTGCCAGTGAGGTGTGTTTTCTGCTTGGTGTGGTGATGCTGGTAGTGAACGTAGATTAGAGTATGCAGGTGTGAGTGTGGATGTGACTGGGAGGGAGGTGGAGGAGGAGGGAGAGACAGTGGAGGCAGTGAATGTTGTCGTGTCTGCAACTGTATGGTGATTCCGTGAGTGCCTGTGGGATGAGGTGTGGTGCTTGTGTTTGCCTGTGCCACTCTTGTGTTTTGTCTTGTGGGCATGCTCGTCTGTATGTGTGCCTGGGATGGGTGGGGTTTGAGGGGAATGGGACTGGCAAGTTTTAGTTGGAGGGAGGACGATAGAAACAGGGACAATGGCTGCCATCAGAGAGGAGGCTAGAGCCTGAATCGATCCCTGTTGGGCCGCCAAGACACTGTGAATGCCCTCCAGGAATGCATTCAAGTGCTGCATCTGGGATGCCAGCCCCAGGATGGCATTCACAATGGTTGATTGCATACAGAGATGGATCTCAGGAGGTCAATAGCCTCCTCACTCAGGGAAGTAGGGCTCACTGAGGCAGGACCTGAGGTGCATGTAGAGAAGGAAATGCCCACCCTCCGGGCAACTCGCTGAGGGGCTACTGGGAGGGCGGTGCTTATACGGGGGTGGTGGATGTACCTGCAGCTGCGGTGGTCCCAGAGGTGTCCATCACCACCAGGGAGCTCCCATTGGAGGAGGTATCTGAGTCTGTTTCGTCTCCTCCATTCTCCACCGTGGTGCTCCCCTCGCCCTCCATTCCACTGGTTCCCTCGGCGTCAGTGGACTCTGCCTCCTGGGTCCTGTGGGATGCAGCTCCCTTTGTCACCAGTGCCTCTGCTCCTCCGCCAGATGATGCTAATGCACAGAAGGACAGGATGAAAAAACAAGAATGGGGGAGACAAAGGATACTCTTGGTCCATGACTGCACCAACACCACTATTAGCATGCACATCACCATCACACACAAGGAACAGGCCTAAGCAATATGCATTGCACTACCATTGATATGGCTAGACACCAAGGCAAGATGAGAAGCACACACCGCCAACTGCAGCACTCCTGGGACCCACGATGCCCTGTCTGAAAGTGACTACTAACAAGCTAAGTTACCTGTACTTGCCATGCAACCATTACCCTAGAGATGACCCACGCTGCAATTTCTGGACTGGCCTTAGAGGCACCCACTAACACACAACCACCACCCAGATACCACCCCACTAGCCAAAAAATGTAATGATACCCATTGTGCTCACCCCCTTCTGGCTGCTGTGATTCCCTCATGCGCCCATCCAGCTCAGGGAGGCCACCACCAGTATCAGGGTCGGATGGGCACCCCTTCCTCATTGGGAGCCCATCCTCAGCTGGGCCTCCGCAGTCTTCCTTGCCCAGCATCTCAGGTCCTCCCACCATTTCTGACAGTGGGTGCTCTGCCTGCCATAGACACCCAGGGTCTGCACGTCCTTTGCGATGGCTTGCCAAAATCTCTTCTTTTGATGGACGCTGACCTGCAGAGGTAATACATACAGGAGAACTACATTAAACTAACAATCCAGCCTGTCACACACATGGCCCACCATACCCGATTCCATCAACATTGGCACACACATAGGCCAGCCCACAACATGTACACTGCCAACAGAGAATTCCCCCCCACCCTTAGACGATGCCATGCATCCATGCCACATGCATCATGCCCAAAGTGTACTCACCTGTTTGTCTGGAGGCCCATACAGCTGTCCATACTGTGGTAGGACCCCATCCACCAGTCGCTCCAGCTCCTCCAAAGTGAAGGCTGGGGCACTTTCCCCAGTCACATGGGACATGGTAGGCTCCAGACACAGGTCACAGCAGCACACACAGTGTAGGTCTTCACCTGTTGAAGGTCAGGAAATAAGGGAGGATTGAGTTAGAAAATGGCAGTCACATCTGTGGCGGTTTACACCATTACCGCCGGCGTACATCCCCATTGGCCACTGTACTCCATAGGGCCAAATATATCCAACGTCGGTGGAATTACCTCACTTTCACTTGTCCTCCATACAGGACAGGCAGTCACCATTTCAGGGGGGTGGGGGGAACAGGCCTATTGACAGTTATTGCTTCACAGGTTTAAGAGTCACATACTTCGACATTTACACTGTCCCAATGCATAGGTGCACCATGTGGACTGCTGTTGGGGTTTAGTTGTTCAAATTGGGACAGCCTACTCACTCTTGCATTCCTTAGATACCTACTGCTGCGGATAAATAGGAAGTGGAAACAAAACTCTGTGTACAGACCCCTGGTGGACTTAGCTACACTGGAGGACAGGCACATTATCCTCAACTATAGACTGGACAGGGCCACAATCACAGAGCTGTGTGCCCAGTTGGAGCCTGACCTGATCTCATCTCTCCCTTATCCGACTGGGATCCCCCCTCTAGTGCAAGTGCTATCAGTGCTCCATTTCCTGGCAACAGGTTATTTCCACGTGACTGTGGACTTGGCAGCAGGAATGTCACAGCCAATGTTCTCGATCATGCTGGCAAGAGTGTTGTCTGCCCTGGTAAAACACATGTGCAGCTACATAGCTTTCCCCCAGGTGGAAAATTTGGCCACTGTGAAGGCTGGATTCTGTGCAATGGGACATATCCCCAATATTATTAGAGCGATTGAAAGTACACATATTGGTGGTTATTCCAACTTTGGAGAAAGTGGTAATCCGTCCCAAAAGTGACGGTAAAGTGACGGATATACCACCAGCCGTATTACGAGTCCATTATATCCTATGGAACTCGTAATACGGCTGGTGGTAAATCCGTCACATTTGGGACGGATTACCACCTCCTCCAAAGTTGGAATAACCCCCATTGTGTTTGCCCCCCCTCCAGAATGAACAGGTGTACAGGAATCGTAAGAGTTTCCACACCATGAATCTGCAGATGGTGTGCCTGGCGGACCAGAACATCTCCCATGTGAATGTTCAGTATCCTGGGTCGGTGCATGATGCCCTTGTCCTGAGGAATAGAACCATCCCAAATGTGACAGCCCAACTACAGAGGCACAAGGTGTGGCTTATAGGTGAGCCTTGGTCCCCACCCAGTGTATGTTTGTGTATGCCTCTGATGTTAACCTCATTCGATAGTGTGTAGCTAAATGTCATCCATCAATACCTGCAGGGGACTCTGGCTACCCAAAAATATTGTGGCTTATGACCTCTATGAGGAATGCCAGGACAAGGGCTGCAGAACATTATAATGAGGCACATGAGCAAATCAGAAGGATCATCGAGAGAACCTTCAGCCTCCTGAAGGCAAGGTTCAGGTGCCTCTATCTGACAGGTGGATTCCTGTGCTACTCACCCGAGAAGGTCTGCCAGATAGTCGTGGTATGCTGCATGTTGCACAACCTGGCCCTCAGACCCCATGCACCTTTTCTGCAGGAGGAGGAAACTGGGGATGCCCCTGTGGCTGCAGTAGACCCTGATTACAGTGAGGATGAAAAGGCTGAAGATGAGGATGAGGACAACAGAATCACAGTTATCCGTCAGTACTTCCAGTGACACACAGGTGAGTCAGTGCAACTTCACATTTCAATGACTATTGGTGTAGCCTGTGTGGCTGTGGCATGATGGCATTACCCACTTTGTACCTCTACTTAATGTCACCTATGGATTCTCACTTTGCAGATGTTAGTGCAATGGCATCTGTGTACTGATGTGCTGACTAGATCCAGCTTCAGGTCATTATCAATATGCTATCACACTGTACAGTTCATTTGCAACGGCTATAACTGTTTCCATTAATACACTGTTTCAACACATGACATACAAGTATTTTATTGTGTTCAAGAGTGTTTATTGTAGTGCTAAGAAATTGAGGGGAAAGTGCAATGGAATGGGGTGATGATGGAGGAAAGTCCAGGGTATTGTTCCAGTCTGTTTGTAGCACAGGTGCAATGTTCAATTGTCCATAGGAAGGAGAGCAAAGGCAGTTCAAGGTGGACAAGTTGACAGTGTGGGGCACAATGGGGACAATCAGGAGAGTCTCATTTCCTGGCGGTCGTCTTGGCAATTGTCTCTGGCTTCTGTCTGGGTCACGGGAAACATTTGTGGTGTGGTTCACCTTCTGCAAGGGAAGGGATGCTTGTGGCCTGAGGGTCCTGTGGCGGTGCCTCCTGACCACTAAAGACAGCGGAAGTGGAGGGATGTTCATTTACTGGCTAGTGGAAGGTGCCCGCTGGTGTGCTGTTGCCTCCCTCATGATGTTGGCCATGTCTGGCAGCACCTCTGCAATAGAGATCAGGGTGGTGTTTATGGCTTGTGAGTCCTCCCTGATCCCCTGATACTGTCCCTCCTGCAGCCGCCTGTTCTCCTGCACGTTGTCAAGGATCTGGCCCATCGTATCCTGGGAATGTTGGTAGGCTCCCAGGATCTTGGAGAGTGCATCCTGGAGAGTCGGTTCCCTGTTACTATCCTCCCCGGCACACAGCAGTCCTCCCAGTTTCCCTGTTGGCCTGTGCCCCTGTCCCCTGAATGGTGTGCCCACTGCCACTGACCCCAGGTCCCGGATTGTCTTGGGGGTGAGGTGTGGACTGAGTTCCCTGTACAGGTGGGCACACTGCTGATTGATGTGTCCTGGGGACAGAGGGGTAGGTACTGTGTTGGGTGCTGTGTTGTTGGATTCTGATGGGGGAGACTCTGTGGTGGACTGTGATTGTGATTGTGTGACCGGCTGTCCAGTGGTCCCTGATGGGCCAGGTAGGTCCTCCAGATCCTGAAGTCCAGAGTTACTGTCATCACTAGGGGCATCTTCTGTGGGGGGACTGGATATTGGTGGCACCTCCTCTCCACTGACATTGGTTGGGGTACCTGTGGGGATGTAAATTATGTATTATGCTTCATGTGAATGACATATTGTACATCCATGGCTTCCCCTCTATCGTAGGTGTTGCCCTGCCAGCTTTTGCCCGTGTAATGTGATGTGTTGTGGGAATGTTCATTTCCCTATGCTGTGCATGCTTTAGTGATGGGTGTCCATGCAGGGATGGGAGAGGTGTCCATGCATTGGTATGGCATGCAGGGCTTGGCATTGGGGTTATTCATTTGCGTTGGCGCAGTGTGTGGGGTGGAGTAAAGTGATGGGAGTGAGGGAGAGGGGGTGTGATGGCATGCAGGTATGGGGGTGATAAGTGTTAAATGTTGACTTACCAGTGTCCAGTCCTCTGGCTATCCAGCGAGTCCTTCAGGATGCAGTAATGCCAGTACTTGCTCCTCCCATGCTGTGGGCTGTGGGGGAGGAGGTTGGGGTCCACCACCAGTCCTCTGTATGGCAAGCTGGTGCCTTGAAGCAATGGAACGTACTATCCCCTGTAGGTCATTCCACCTCTTTCTGATGTCGTCCCTTGTTCTTGGATGCTGCCCCACGCGTTCACCCTGTCCACGATTCTCCGGCATAGCTCCATCTTCCTTGCAATGGATATCTGCTGTACCTGTGCTCCAAACAGCGGTGGCTCTACCCTGACAATTTCCTTCACCATGACCCTTAACTCTTCCTCAGCGAAAGGAGGGTGCCTTTGTGGTGCCATTGGTGTTGTGTAGTGTGTGTTGGTGAGAGTGTGTTGAGTAATGTGGTGGGGTGTGTGATGTGGAGTGAGTGAGGGATGTATGGGTGTGAGTGGTGTGTGTGTCTAATTGTGTCTGTGCTCTTCTTCTCAGTCTCCTGGTAGGAATTGGTGTTTGTAAGGAATTGTGGATATTGTGGGAGTATGTTTTATAGTGGTGTGGGTGTGTCGGTGTAGTGTGTGTATGTGTGTCAGGTGTGTGTTTTTCGTATTGGCCAATGTAGAGTTGTTTTGTATATGGGTGTCCATTCTGAGCACGGGGGTATGTACCGCTAATGGTTCACTGCCATTGAATGTCTGCCGTGGTGATTCGTGGGTCATAATGTGATGGGCTTGTTTTGTTCACGTAATGGTATGGGTGTTGGATCCGCCAGTTTTGCACTGACCTTTGGTCTGGCGGATTTGTGTATGTGGCTGTATTCTGTTGGATAAGCGTGTGTGTAAGAATATGGTGAACGGATATCTGCCACCGCGGCGGTATGCTAGTGGCGGTCAGCGTGGCAGTAAGCAGGATTTACGGACAATGTCATAATGAGGGCCCAAATCCAAAAACTTTGAATGGGATTATCCCACCCTCTATTACATTCAACCTGAAAATTTGCCCAGCTCCTTGTCAACCACAAACTGTTAATTTCAATGGCACTTTATTTTTTACAGTCACTGCCTTAAAATCTTTAAAAAATAAAATCTTGGGTTCCCTTAACCTATTTTAATAATCTTGTTGTCTTTTTGATCTTTTGTTTCGAAATTAGTTTAGGAATTATGTTGTGATGTGTTATTTTCAAATCTCTTGCACTATTTGCATTTCACCACACTTCTCTACTGATTGCCTGCAGCTAATGCCAAAGCCACTGAGGACAGAGCAGAGATTCCCTCAGAACTATGTTTTGACCAGGGCAGATTGTGTTTTATTAAGTTGCTTAGGGTCACCACCTCCAAGATTAACAACCCAATTCCTGACAGTTATAAAATTGTAGTAACTTTATTAAGGACCATGTCATAGTTCAAAATTTCCAAAGTCTGTATGACAACCCACAATTACAAGGGATTAAATATGTTTCAGAATCACAATGAATATAGCACACAAGTCACAGTGGAAACTGTATAATGGAACATATAATAAATAATTTGAGCACCAGGAATAGAAGTCATAATAAACATGCAAATGTTGCAACCATATAAGAAAAACACTAAAGAACATGTGATTGAGTCTTGTCCAAAGGCTGAAAAATATTACCAAATGTTTAGAAAAAGCCTCAAGCCTACTGACTCAAATTAATGAAATACTAAATTGAAAATAAGGATGTAGGAAATCGGGCAGGTACACAAACCATGTGTGTCACAGGAGATGAACTGAACGCAGGTGTGAAGATCGCTAAATGGTCAACACTTAATATGTGATTGACCTTGTTGATGCACTACAGGAAGCGAATCGAATGATACCTGAAGAGGTAAATATGGTTATGCCAATGCATGTGAATTACTGACAAGAGAAACTGTATGGTTTCAACAAAAGGACAAGGATTCTAAACTAAACAAATCAGAGAAAAACAAATGTGTATATTGAATTTTACAAATTTATAGAAATAGCAAAATCAAATTGGGGAAACGGGTTAAATTAGAAAAAAACTAGGTGTAAGAATGTGGATTAATGGTTGAGGGGTTAGAAGCCCCACACAGACAACAACCACAATCCTTGTTAGTTTAAACCACAAAAAGTCACTAAATTAGCCTATGCTTAACCATCTGGTAGCTTGGCACAAAGCATTTAGGCTTAACATAAAGACAATGTGTAAAGTATTTTTGCAGCACAAAAATTGTAACAAAGTGAAAACACCACAGGAAAAAAATCACAAACCAATTTACAATGATTTTTAGCACCTAAAACACAAAGGGCCACCTGCAATCATCTGTTGGAGCTAGACCAGGGAAAAGTCACAAGTTCAGGCTGCGCATGATGGAGAGAGGGTCGGATATAGGAACCAGGTTAGTCCCACTGAAAAGTTACCTTCTAAGTCTGCCACAAAGAGTTCAGTTTGCATTGGAGGGGGCTGCAAGGAGGAGGCTTAGTGTCACTGATGGTCATCACTATAGCACGAAGAGCAGTTTGGGCATTGTGAACGGTTGTCTTTGTAGTGGTTGATTTTTGCTGTACCTTTGAGTTGGCGATCATCGTGGGCTGTTGTCGTGCAGTGCGAAGAGCGGCTCTCATGTTGCCTGTCACCGCTAATATTCGTTGTTGGCATGGAGAGCAGATTTCAATGAAGATCTGCATTGGTGGTCTTTGTGGGCAGCAGAGTCTCAGTGGGACTGGGCTTGTACACGGTCACAAGTTTCCCAAACTTCAGAATTGTCACTTTTTCACTTAGCAGGAGTTTTCACTTTGCCAGCCAACAGTCCAGGACCTTCGGGCACCTTTTAGGAATCAGGACTCTCTCCTACAGAGGTCAACAGCAGGACTCAGGCAAGTCCAGTTGCGGTAAGTGAGGTGGACAGTGGGTGGGAGGTCTGTGAAGCTTGTTGTGTCCCTGTAGATCACACAAGAGGTCAGCCAATCGATCCATGGAGTCACTCTGGGTAGCCTGGGATGAAGGCAAACAGGTCCAATCTTCCACCTCAGCAAGGAAGGAAGTCCTTCAAGCAGTAGGGCAGTCCTCTTGCACAAGGTCATTCCTTCTTCTGTAATTTCTACAGGTCAGGTGTGTCTTGATGAGTGGCTCCTTTGGGGGAGAATGCCCTGTCATACCACACATCTGGGTCTGGAAAATTCTTCTTCTTTTCTGGTCAATGCTTGGCTCGAAACTGTATGGGGATGAAAAAGGCAGAGCAGGCTTGGAGTCAGATTCCCTTTTGTGTGCAGGAGACAAAGCCCTTTGAAGTGTAAGTGGGGTTGAGCACAGTCCCTGCTGAGCCATCCTCCAGGATAGCCCAACATGTCCACACCTAAGCCCCCATTGTGCTACTATCAGGAAGAAATACTTAAACCTCAACAGAAGACCCATTCAGTCATATGATGCAAGACACTGGCAAAAAGGCACAATTAATTGGGACAAGTAAATGCCAAGTATCAATGTGAGAAAACAGGGCCGATTGCAGAGGCCCCCTAATTTTTTGTCCCCAATTTTTACTTTTTGCTGGTGTTTTCAGCTAACCAGTTCCTGGGCCTGTGCTCTGTGTAAAATGAGTATGCAAATTAGGCTAATTATAATTGGCTATGTCAACCTACCTATAAGTCCCTAGTATATGGTAGGGCATATAGCATTAGGGATGGCAGCATAGGTAGCACACACACAGGTGTACTTCTGAGGTACCAAGTGTCATTTTAATGTAGCCTGCTTTGCTGGCTGCTTTTAAATTAAAGTTATATGCAAATTCGACTTTCAAATTAAAAGAACTTCCAAAGTCTTAAACAACCTTATTTTTACATACAAGTCATGACTAAGGTGTGGCCTATGTGCCCCTAGGGTTGGGTGCTATGTAACTATAAGCAGGGACCCAATAAAAATAGTTTTATAAGCCCTAGTGAGGTAAAACAGCCAAATTTGTTTTTCCCTCACTGTAGTTAATGGCCTCCCTTCACTAAAATGGGGAGACTAAGGGGGTCATTCCAACCTTGGCGGTCGGTGTTAAAGCGGCGGCTAAACCGCCAACAGTCTGGCGGTAAAAAAAATGGAATTCCGACCCTGGCGGAAACCGCCAACAGAAACAGCCACTTCAACACACCGCCCGCCACAGCGGGACAAACAAACAGCGCGGCGGTCACCGCCAACAGACAGGCGAGAGTCAATGTACCGCCCACCCCATCACAACCTACCAATCCGCCACCTTTTCCGGGGCGGTAGCCCCGCCGATAAAAACACGGCGGAAACAGCCATTTCGAACGGAAAACGCTCACCTCCATACACCCCACGAGGAATCTGGACAGCATGGAACCCGAACTCCACATCCTCTACCAGGAGCACGAACGCCGGCGCAGAAGACAACGGTGAGTACTGCACCTACGACACAGGGGAGGGGGGAGGCAAAAAATTACGGGGACACACATACGTGACACACCCACCCCCACCCTCACCCACTACAACACACACATCAATGCATAGCAATACATCACAGTTACCCCCCCCAAACCTCCTGGAAGAATGCAAAGACAAAAGGAAATGATTATAAACATTGGAATATATTGTATCACTGGCTTAAAAATATATCACACATCTAAAACCTTTATATACATAAATTTTAAAGTCCGATCATTGTAGCAGGCATTGTCCGTGGACCACTGGGCCCAAATCACATGGGCAAAGCCCACACAGGATACATGACTCCAACGGAGAGAACACTGCAGGGGCATCAGATAGCAAAACTACAGGCACCTCAGGGGGAAGGGAAGGGGGGGCACCTCAGCCAGATGAGTCCACAACGCCAGATCCACGATGGGCCTCCATGGCCACTGTTCCATCCTGTGGAGTGCAAAGCCACAGTCTCTCAAGTCTCTACAGTGGGTGGGTTGCCCACTGTTCCATCCTGGGGAGTGCAAAGCCACAGTCTCTCAAGTCTCTACAGTGGGCGGGTTGCCCACTGTTACATCCTGGGGAGTGCAAAGCCACAGTCTCTCAAGTCTCTACAGTGGGTGGCTTGCCCACTGTTCCATCCTGGGGAGTGCAAAGCCACAGTCTCTCAAGTCTCTACAGTGGGTGGGTTGCCCACTGTACCATCCTGGGGAGTGCAAAGCCACAGTCTCTCAACTCGATAACAGTGGGTGGCTTGCCCACTGTACCATCCTGGGGAGTGCAAAGCCACAGTCTCACAAGTGGATAACAGTCTCCGCTGGTTCTGGAGGGGGACTGGTGCCCAGAGTGCTTCGTGCAGCCCTGCCCGACACAGAGGCGGGCCTACCCCTTCCGCCAATGGGCCAGCTGTGCTTGAGACGGCGGTGCCCAGTTCAGCGGTGCTTGAGATGGCGGTGCCCTGTTCAGCGGTGCTTGAGACGGCGGTGCACAGTGCAGCGGTGCTTGAGATGAAGGGCCCTGTTCAGCGGTGCTTGAGACGGCGGTGCCCTGTTCAGCGGTGCTTGAGACGGCGGTGCACAGTGCAGCGGTGCTTGAGATGAAGGGCCCAGTTCAGCGGTGCTTTAGACGGCGGTGCCCTGTTCAGTGGTGCTTGAGATGAAGGGCCCTGTTCAGCGGTGCTTGAGACGGCAGTGCCCTGTTCAGCGGTGCTTGAGATGAAGGGCCCTGTTCAGCGGTGCTTGAGATGGCGGTGCCCTGTTCAGCGGTGCTTGAGACGACGGTGCACAGTGCAGCGGTGCTTGAGATGAAGGGCCCAGTTCAGCGGTGCTTGAGACGGCGGTGCACTGTTCAGCGGTGCTTGAGATGAAGGGCCCTGTTCAGCGGTGCTTGAGACGGCGGTGCCCTGTTCAGCGGTGCTTGAGAGGAAGGGCCCTGTTCAGCGGTGCTTGAGACGGCAGTGCCCTGTTCAGCGGTGCTTGAGACGGCGGTGCACAGTGCAGCGGTGCTTGAGATGAAGGGCCCTGTTCAGCGGTGCTTGAGACGGCGGTGCCCTGTTCAGCGGTGCTTGAGATGAAGGGCCCAGTTCAGCGGTGCTTGAGACGGCGGTGCCCTGTTCAGCGGTGCTTGAGATGAAGGGCCCTGTTCAGCGGTGCTTGAGACGGCGGTGCCCTGTTCAGCGGTGCTTGAGATGAAGGGCCCTGTTCAGCGGTGCTTGAGACGGCGGTGCCCTGTTCAGCGGTGCTTGAGACGGCGGTGCACAGTGCAGCGGTGCTTGAGATGAAGGGCCCAGTTCAGCGGTGCTTGAGACTGCGGTGCCCTGTTCAGCGGTGCTTGAGACGGCGGTGCACAGTGCAGCGGTGCTTGAGATGAAGGGCCCAGTTCAGCGGTGCTTGAGACGGCGGTGCCCTGTTCAGCGGTGCTTGAGATGGCGGTGCCCTGTTCAGCGGTGCTTGAGACGCCGGTGCACAGTGCAGCCGTGCTTGAGATGAAGGGCCCAGTTCAGCGGTGCTTGAGACGGCGGTGCCCGGTTCAGCGGTGCATCGGATGAGTGTCCAGCTCAGCGGATCTGGCCATGGCATGGAGGTCATTCGCCACCTGACCTGTGGCTGGCGGTGCCTTCCTGCCCATCTGTCGTGTGGCTGGCGGGGCCCTCCTGGGCTGCAGTACCGGGACTGTGGGTGTCCTCCTGCCCACCTGGGATGGGGCAGGCGGGGCCCTCCTGGCCAGCTGGGCTGCTGACGGAATTGTCGGGCGTGCTGCCCTTCCCAGCCTTCCCTGTTCGCCTGTGGCCCTTCCCCACCTTTGGCGGTGTGCCAGGTGGCACCACACTTCCTGCCGGAGCCATGGTCGGGATTTTGGTCCCTGGTGTCTTCGGCCTCTCGCGCCGGCCACTGACAATCTTCGGATGTTTTACCGGGGGTGGGCTGGCCATGCCTTGGCTCCTTCCTGAACTGGCTGCCCTTGAGGGTGGGGGACTCCACAGTCCATGGCACACTGTCATTGCAGTTCCCGCTTTTGTGGTGGCTGAGGTGCTGACTGGAGTCCTATGAGATGGACGGGGTGGGGGAGTTGTAGGAAAGAGGTCAAGTTTGGAAAGGAAAACCAATTTAGGAAAAGAGGGACGGGTAGGTGTAGTGGGTATGGGAGTGGAGGAAGAGGTTGTGGTTGTAGGAGTCTTCAGTCTGGTGTCTTTGGGTGCAGGTGCTTGGGCTGGATGCTGTTGTGAGGTGGATGGCTGTTGGGTGGGTGGCTGCCTGCGTTTATGTAGCTTGGAAGAGGGGATCACAGACACAGTGGGAGAGGACACAGGGGACGTGTAAATGGTAGTGGGGGTGGTGACTGCACGTGTGCGGGGGTTTCTGGTGGGTGTGCTGGTGATGGACGTAGTGGCTGAAGATGTTGTGCATGCAGGTGTGAGTGGAGACGTGACAGGGAGGGAGGAGGGAGACGAGGAGGAGGGGGACACAGTGGAGGCAGTGGGTGTTGGTATGTCTGTATGTGGATGTTGCTTGTGTGAATGCTTGTGTGTGGTGCTTATGTCTGGATGAGCTTCCCTTGGGTGTTGAGGTGTGTGCAGGCTGGTTTGATGGTGTGTCTGGGAAAGGCAGAGGTACAGGTGATAGGGTATGGGTAGAGGAAGTTGGAGGGGGGAGGCTAGAGACAGGGACAATTGCTGCCATCAGTGCTGAGGCCAGAGCGTTGAACGATCGCTGATGGGCAGCCTGACCCGAATGAATGCCCTCCAGGTATGCATTACTCTGGTGCACCTCCCTTTCTACACCCTGGATGGCATTCAAAAGGGTAGACTGCCCAACAATGAGCGTCCTCAGGAGGTCAATGACCTCCTCACTGAGGGCAGCAGGGGTAACAGGGGCAGGGCCTGAGGTGCCTGGGGCGAAGGAGATGCCCACCTTCCTGGGTGAGCGGGCACGGGGCAAACGCTGAGGGGCTTCTGGGAGGGCGGTGCTGGTGCGCTGGGTGGCGGCTGTACCTGTTGTTGCGGGGGGCACGGATGTTGCCGCAACCACAAGGGAGCTCCCTTCAGAGGACGAGTCCGTGTCACTAATGTCTGCACGAGTCCCCGCTGTGGAGCTCCCCTCGCCCTCCGTCCCACTGGTGTACTCGGAATCCGTTGCATGGCCCTCCAGGGCCATGTGGGATGCAGCTTCCTCGTGCTCCGATGCCACTTCTCCTCCGCCTGATGATGCTAATGCACACATGAACAGGAAGACCACAAAAAAGGGGGGGGGGAAATAAAGACATGTTGAGTGCATGCATTGACGACACAGTTGGTGGAGAGGACAGACACAGAAGCCCCCTGCACTATGCCGCGCACTTGGGGTCCACTACTCAATCCGTGGGACATGGCCTACAAGCCTATGGACAACAACTGCACACATAGATGACACAGGGCCATGTATAACTGTACTTGGCACCCTACAGAGGTGGGGGGCGGGGGCACAGGGCCATGCCTTACGGAGGGGCCTAGCCTACAGAAATCGCCCTGGCCTAGGGATACCCACAGCCCTCCTCCCCCACCCAGACACCTCCACTGCGCGCAAATTCAGCAGAATGAGGTTGTACTCAGCCCCTTGTGTCTGCTGTGATGTCCTCACGCGCGCATCCAAATCGGGGTAGGCCACCGCCAGGATCCGGGACATCAGGGGGGTCAAAGTACGACTGGCACCCCTCCCACGTTGGGAGGCCATCCCCAGCTGAGCCTCCGCCGTCTTCCTGCTCCAGCGTCGGATGTCCTCCCATCTCTTCTGGCAGTGGGTGCCCCGTCTGTGGTGGACCCCCAGGGCCCGGACGTCCTTGGCGATGGCATGCCAAATGGCTATCTTCTGGTGGGCGCTGACCTATGTGAAATGCACAGGGGGAGAAAAAGAGTCATCACCTTCTGCACCCTCAATGTGAGGGGCCCCCCTTCCCTACCCTTGCCATGTGGCACATTCTGTCATCCGTCGTCTGATGCATGCCTCATTCGCTCCCCTCCCCACCATCTTTCATCCACCCGACTCAACACAGGCATTGCCCACAAAGCATGGTCCCAGTGTACTTACCTGTTGGTCTGGAGGACCGTAGAGTAGCGCATACTGGGGGGGGACCCCATCCACGAGTTTCTCCAATTCCTGAGCAGTGAAGGCAGGGGCCCTTTCCCCAGTCACATGAGCCATTGTCTCTTCCAGACCGAGGTCACAGTAGCACTTGCAGTGTAGGTCCTCTCCTGTCGAAGATCAGGTATCGAGTGATTAAGCCGATAAAAAATGGCGGTCACGCCCGCGGCGGTGCGTACCGCCGGCTCACATCGTCATTGGCTCCTGAGACTCATAGGGTTCAATGTTAACCAATGCTGCTTTACGCCGCGGTCTTCGACCGCCTACCACCACGGTGTGCCACGCCAGCGCATTGACCTCACATCCCATTGTCACACTTCACAGGTCAGGCAGCCGCCATTTCAAGGGCCCACATGGCTTACTTTTAACTGCGTCACACATACCTAGGCCTTGCATCAACACTCCTACAAACCATTCAATGCATTGGGAATTGTGTTTGTTGCAAACTGTGGTAACGTACCTGTGGGCTGATTGACTCTGTGCTCGCTGTTGTCCTACATAGGCACCGTCCGCAGGGACATGCGAGGAGTGGAGGAATCTTCCAGTGTACAGACCGCTGGTAGACCTGTCGACAATGGAGGAAAGACATGTCATACTGACATACAGGCTTGACCGAGCCACTATTCAGGAACTGTGTGCCCAGCTGGAGCCAGACCTGATGTCACCCATCCACCAACCCACAGGGATCCCACCTCCAGTGCAGGTGCTGTCAGTACTCCATTTCTTTGCAAGTGGGTCATTTCAAACAACAGTGGCCATATCATCAGGGATGTCCCAGCCTATGTTTTCCAAGGTGTTGTCCAGAGTGTTGTCTGCCCTTCTGAAATACATGCGGAGCTACATTGTTTTCCCTGAGGTTGAGGATTTGCCTACAGTGAAAGGTGATTTCTATGCCCTTGGACATATCCCCAACATCATAGGTGCAATTGATGGGACCCATGTGGCTTTAGTACCCCCCAGCAGGAGTGATCAAGTGTACAGAAACAGAAAGAGTTATCATTCTATGAATGTACAGATGGTGTGTTTGGCAGACCAGTACATCTCCCATGTTAATGCCAAGTTCTGGCATGGGCAGTGCAGGGGCCCCCTAACAGGGCCCCACAAAGATTTTCACTGTCTGCTTAGCAGACAGTGAAAATCGCGACGGGTGCCACTGCACCCGTCGCACCCCTTCAACTTCTGGAGGTCGCCCGCCGGCCCAGCGTGAAAGCCGGAATGACAGCGGTGCGGTCTTTCGGCGGGAACCGCTTGGCGGGCGGCGACCGCTGACCGCCGCGGTCAGAATGACCGCCTAAGGCCCTTGTTACAACCCTGGTGGTCGGTGTTAAAGTGGTGGTAACACCGCCAACAGGCCGGCGGTATAAAAAATGGAATCATGACCACAGCGGAAACCGCCAACACATAAAGCCACTTGAACACTCGGACCGCCAAGGCGATAGCAACAAACACTGCAGCGGTAACTGCAAACAGCCAGACGGAAGACAATGTACCGCCCACTCCATTACAACCCGCTCATCTGCCAGCTTTTCAGGGGTGGTACCAATGCCATCAAAAGCACGGCGGAAACAGTACTCTGAAGGGAAACCACTCACCTCTCGACACTCAAGGAAGAACCAGGATGCCATGGAGTCCAAGCTGCAGGTTTTCCCCATGCTGGTGTATCATCTCCTACACCAGGAGCATGAACGCCCATGACGACGACCACGGTGAGTACTACACCTAGCACACAAGGGAGGGGGGAGGAAAAAGAGAGTGACATACACACACGCAACACCCTCACCCCCACCCTCAACACCATACACACAAACACATGCAACAACATTACATATACACCCCGTAACCCTCAGGAATAATGCAAGGACAAAAGTAATGGAGTCAAATGAGTATATGTAGGAAAGTACCATCTTGCCTGGCATGTTACCCCCATTTTTACTTGTGTGTCACTTTGTTTTGCCTGTGTCACTGGGATCCTGCTAGCCAGGACCGCAGGGCTCATAGTTTGTGGCCTATATGTGTTTCCTGTGTGGTGCCTAACTGTGTCACTGAGGCTCTGCTAACCAGAAATTCAGTGCTTAAGCTCTCTTTGTCTTTTAAATTGTCACTGCAGGCTAGTGTCAATTTCTACCAATTCTAATTGGCACACTGTGACACCCTTATAATTCCCTATTATATGGTGCCTAGGTACCCAGGGTATTGGGGTTGCAGGAGATCACTATGGGCTGCAGCATTTCTTTTGACACCCATAGGGAGCTCAGACAATTCTCACACAGGACTGCCACTGCAGCCTGAGTGAAATAACGTCCACATTACTTCACAGCCATTTTACACTGCACTTAAGTAACTTATAAGTCACCTATATGTCTAACCTTCACTTAGTAAAGGTTAGGTGCAAAGGTACTAAGTGTGAGGGGACCCTGGCACTAGCCAAGGTGCCCCCACATTGTTCAGTGCAATTTCCCCAGACTTTGTGAGTGCGGGGACAACATTACACGCGTGCACTACATATAGGTCGATACCTATATGTAACTTTACAATGGTAACTCCGAATATGGCCATGTAACATGCCTAAGAACATGGAATTGTCCTCCCATGCCTCCCCGGGGCTCCAGCATGGACCCCGGTACTGCCAAACTAGCTCTCTGGGGTTTTCACTGCAGCTACCGCTGCTGCCAACCCTCAGACAGGTTTCTGCCCTCCTGGGGTCTGGGCAGACCAGTCCCAGGAAGGCAGAACAAAGGATTTCCTCTGAGAGAGGGTGTTACACCCTGTCCCTTTGGAAATAGGAGTTAAGGGCCTGAGAGGAATGCTTTTAAGGGCACAGATGGTGTCCTCCTTGCATAAAACAGTCTACACCGGTTCAGGGATCCCCCAGCCTCTGCTCTGGCATGAAACGGGACAAAGGAAAGGGGAGTGACCAGTCCCCTGTCCATCACCACCCCAGGGGTGGTGCCCAGAGCTCCTCCAGTATGACCCAGACCTCTGCCATCTTGAATGCAGAGGTGTGAGCGCACAATGGAGGCCTCTGAGTGGCCAGTGCCAGAAGATGACATCAGAGACCCCTCCTGATAGGTTCTTACCTGGTTAGGTAGCCAATTCTCCTCTGAGGGCTATTTAGGGTCTCTCCTGTGGGTTCCTCTTCAGATAATAAATGCAAGAGCTCACCAGAGTTCCTCTGCATCTCCCTCTTAAACTTCTGCCAAGGTCGACCACTGACTGCTCCAGTCCGCCTGCAAAACCACAACAAAGTAGCACGACAACTACCAGCAACATTGTAGCGCCTAATCCTGCTGGCTTTCTCGACTGTTTCCTAGTGGTGCATGCTCTGAGGGCTGTCTGCCTTCACCCTGCAATGGAAGCCAAGAAGAAATCTCCCGTGGGTCGACGGAATCTTCCCCCTGCTAACGCAGGTACCAAACTTCTGCATCACCAGTCCTCTGGGTCCCCTCTCATCATGACAAGCATGGTCCCTGGAACACAGGAGCTGGATCTAAGTGACCCCGACAGTTCAGAGGTCCTTCTGCCCAAATTTGGTGGAGGTAAGTCCTTGCCTCCCCACGCCAGACAGTAATCTTGTGTACTGCGTGAACTGCAGCTGCTAGGGCTTCTGTGCACTTTTGCAAGGAATCCTTCGTGAACAGCATAGCCCAGGTCCCCAGCACTCCGTCCTGCATTGCCCAACTCACTGAGTTGACCACCGGCTTTGTGGGACCCTCTTTTGAAGTGTTGAGATGACTGTTCTGCTCAGATTCCTTGAATGCCTGCTCAAGTGCTTCTGTGGGTGCTGCCTGCTTCTGCGTGGGCTCTCTGTGCTGCTGAGTGTCCCCTCTGTCTCCTCCTCCAAGGGGCGATCTCCTGGTCCTTCCTGGGCCCGGGCAGCACCCATTTTCTTTAGATGTGTCTCTTGCAGCTAGCAAGGCTTGTTTGCGGACTTTCTGCATGGAAACATCTCTCCATCCTCCAGCACGCCATGGGACATCTTCTGTGCAAAGAAGAAGTTCCTGGCTCCTTATGTTGTTGCAGCATCTTCAGCTTCTTCCACCCAGAGGCAGCCTTTTTGCACCTTCATCCGGGGTTTAGTGGGCTCCTGCACCCCCTGGACACTTGCTTGACTCTTGGACTTGGTCCCCTTCCTTTTAATGTCCTCAGGTCCAGGAATCTCTCTTCAGTGCATTGCAGTCAGTTGTTGTCTTTTCAGAATCCCCTATCACGACTTTACCGTGTTTCTGGGGTAGTAGGGTAACTTTACTCCTACTTTTCAGAGTCTTTGGGTGGGGTATCTTGGACACCATTAGTGTTTTCATACACCCCCAGGGACCCTCTACACACTACACTAGGTCTGGGATCCATTCGTGGTTCGCATTCCACTTATGGAGTATATGGTTTGTGTTGCCCCTAGGCCTATTGTCTCCTATTGCATCCTATTGTATTATACAGTGTTTGCACTACTTTTCTAACTGTTTACTTACCTGATTCTGGTTTGTGTGTATATTTTGTGTATTTTACTTATCTCCTAAGGGAGTATATCCTCTAAGATATTTTTGGCACATTGTCACTAAAATAAAGTACCTTTAATTTTAGTAACTCTGAGTATTGTGTTTCTTATGATATAGTGCTATATTATATAAGTGGTGTAGTAGGAGCTTTGCATGAATCCTAGTTCAGCCTAAGCTGCTCTGCTATAGCTACCTCTATCAGTCTAAGCTGCTAGAACACTACTAATCTACTAATAAGGGATAACTGGACCTGGCACATGGTGTAAGTAATATCAGATACCCGCTATAAGCCAGGCCAGCCTCCTACAGTGTAATATTAGTAATACTTAGAAATACGTTCATAAAACAAAAACAGTATGTACAATATATAAAATATATACAAAAGGAGGGACAATGCCCACTCAAAAATTGTCCGTGGCCCACTGGGCCAAAACACACAGGCCAAGCCCACACTTGACTCCTGCCTCAATACGGAGAGAACACTGCAGGGGCATCAGGTAAAAAAAACACAGGAACCTCAGATGGATGAGGAATAGTGGGGGGAACTCAGCTGAAAGATAGTACAACTTCACTTCTCCTGGAGAGGGCTCCATGCCAACTGCTTTTCCTGGGGAGTGCATGGCCACAGTCTCTCAAGAGGGTGGCTTGCCCACTGCTTGGTCCTGGGGAGTGCAAGGCCACAGTCTCTCAATTGGGTGCTTTGCCCACTGTTTGGACCTGGGGAGTGCAAAGCCACAGTCCCTCTGGTGGGTGACCTGCCCACTGGCTCTGGAGGGGGCTACATGCCCGTTACTTGGTCCTGGGGAGTGCAAGGCCACAGTCCCTCAAGTGGGTGACTTGCCGACAAGCTCAGGAGGGGGCAACATGCCCATTACTTGGTCCTGGGGAGTGCAAGGCCACAGTCTCTCAAGTGGGTGTCTTGCCCACTTGCTCTGGAGGGGGCTACATGGCCATTACTTTGTCCTGGGGAGTGCAAGGTCACAGTCTCTCAAGTGGGTGACTTGCCCACATGCTCTGGAGGGGGGAACATGCCCATTACTTGGTCCTGGGGAGTGCAAGGCCAAAGTCTCTCAAGTGGGTGACTTGCCCACATGCTCTGGAGGGGGCAACATGACCTGTGATCTTCATCCTGGGGAGGATAGGGTGAGTTGATGGCTTCTCCACTGGTTCTGGAGGGGGCATTGTGCCCAGTGAGATTCATCCTGGGGAGGATGAGGTGGATGAATGGTTTCTCCACTTGTCCAGGAGGGGGCATTATGCCCAGTGATGCAGATCTTGGGGAGTGCAAGGTCACAGTCTCTCACCTGGGTGTCAGACCCACAGGAATTGCAGGGGCCAGGTCACACAACAGCCCATGGACACAGGATTACACACTGTCCGCCGGCGATGACGGCTGCTCATTGGTGGCAGTGGTGCTTCTAATGGTGGAGTTGGCAGTGGTGGGGGGAGCCTCCAGCCCTTCCCCTGCAGCCTCGGACAGCTGCCCACTGGGGCTGCTGCATCTGGCAGTGGTGCTGGTGACGGTGCTGGCAGTGGTTAGGGGAGGCTCCAGCCCATCCCCTGCAGCCTCGGGCAGCTGCCCACTGGGGCTGCTGCTGCTGGTGGCAGTGCTGGTGGCGGTGCTGTTGGCGGTGGGGGGAGGCTCCAGCCCTTCCCTTGCGGCCTTGGATGGCTGCACCACCATGGTTGGTGGTGGGTGGTCCGACCGAGTCCCAGCACCAGGCCCCTTGTCTCTACTGCCTGCTGTTGCAGGCCCCTTGTCTCTCCTTCCTGCAGCTGGGGCTGCATTCTTGCCCTTCTGTCCTGCAGCTGGCGCTGCCTCCTTGCCCTTCTGTCTTGCAGCTAGGGCTGTCTCCTTGCCCTTCCGTACTGCAGCTGGGTCTGCCTCCTTGCCCTTCCATCCTGCAGCTGGGCTGCCTCCTTGCCCATTCTTGATGCACTTGGGGCTGGCACCCTGTCCGTCTGGCTGACTGGTTGCCGGGATCCTCTCCCACCTGGAGTAGTTGGGGACAAATCTGTGCTGGTGGACTGGGTGGCTGAGGTGCTTGCCTGGGTTTTGACCACCCTGGCCTGATGTGAGGGACGGGGTAGGGAAGAGGCCAGTGTTGGCGAGGAACATTGGGGTGGGAGGAGGGAGACAGTTTGGGTGTGGAGGAAGAGGGAGTGGTGGTAGAAGGTAGCAGTCCGCTGTGTTTGGGTGCAGGTGCATGGGAGGTGGATGGTTGTTGGGTGTCTTAGTGCTTGCTTCTCCCAGGAGAATGGGACTGGGAAGAGAAAGTTGGAGGGGGGAGGCTTGAAACAGAGACAATTGCTGCATCAGAGAGGAGGCCAGAGCCTGGATTGATCAATGTTGGGCTGCCAAGCCAGTGTGAATGCCCTCCAGGAATGCATTTGTCTGTTGCATTTGGACTGCCAGCCCCTGGATGGCATTCACAATGGTTGACTGCCCAACAGAGATGGATCACAGGAGGTCAATAGCCTCCTCACTCAGGGCAGCAGGGCTAACTGGGGCAGGGCCTGAGGTGCCTGGGGTGAAGGAGATGCCCACCGTCCTGGGTGAACAGGCACAGGAAACTCGCTAAGGGGCTGCTGGGTGGGCAGTGCTGGTACTGGGGGTGACGGATGTACCTGTAGCTGGGGTGGGCAAAGAGGTGTCCGCCACCACCAGCGAGCTTCCATCGGATTCGGTATCCTTGTCCAAACTGTCCCCTCCTGTCTCCTCCGTGGTGCTCCCCTCACCCTCCATCCCACTGGTGCCCTCACAGCCAGTGGATTTGGCCTGCTGGGTCCTGTTGGATGCAGCTTCCTCCATCGCCGGTGCCCTGGCTCCTCCGTAAGATGATGCTAATGCACAAAAGGACAGGGTGACAAAACAAAAGGGGGGGTGAGAGACAAAGGATACACTTGGTCAATGGTGCCAACAATACCACCGTTGGCATACACAACACATTCACACACAGGGAGCAGCCCTACGCACTTGGCAATGCACTACCAGTCACAATGCTAGTCACCAGTGCATGGATAGGGACACCTAACGCAAATTGCAGCATACCTGAGACCCACAGACCCTTTCCCAGTAGTGAATGCCTACTAGCTTGGTAGGAGTACTTTCACATCAGAACCCTTCCCAACATGGGACCAACCCTTCAATGCCAGGACTGGGCTAGGGGCATCCACAGGGCACCCCCCCAACTCGGATACCACCCCACCAGGTGTAAGTTGTAATGATGGGCATTGTACTCAGCCCTTTGTGGCTGCTGTAATGCCCCCAAAGCGCCCCTCTAGCTCCGGATAGGCTACCACCAGTGTGCAGGCCATCAAGGGAGGGTCAGGGTTCGAAGGGCACCCCTTCCTAGTTGGAGGCCCATCCCCAGCTGGACCATCGCCGTCTTCCGTGCCCAGCGTCTCAGGTTCTCCCACCATTTCTGATAGTGGGTGCTCACCTGCCGTAGACCCCCAGGGTCACAATGTTCTTGGCGACGGCACACCATATACCATTCTTTTGATGGGCGCTGAGCTGCAGGAAAATAGACACAGGGAAAGGTATTAGTCCGACCGTCCTGCCTGTTACACTCATGGTCCACAATGCCCCTTCCCATCCCCATTGGCACAGACATGGCCCACCATACATGCTGCACGCTGCCCAGGGCCCATCAATCAACCCTCCCCACACAAGGCCTTCACACACAGCACTCCATGCATTCACACCCCATGCATTGTGCTCACGGTTTACTCACCTGTTGGTCTGGAGGCTCATACAGCAGTCGGTACTGGGGTAGGACCCCATCTACCAGTCTCTCCAACTTCGCCGAGGTGAAGGCAGGGGCCCTTTCCCCAGTCACACGAGCCATGGTCGGTTCCAGACACAGGTCACAGCAGCACATGCAGTGTAGGTCCTCTCCTGTTGAAGGTCAGGTAGCAAGTGAGTGCACAGATAGAAAATGATGGTCAGGTCTGCGGCGGTGCGTACCGTCACTGCCGGCGTACATCACCATTGACCACTGTACCCCATGGGGCCCAATGTTAACCAATGAGGAGTTGTACTGTGGTTCTCGACCACCTCCCACAAAGGTGCACAATGTCAATGGAATTACCTCAATTCTACCTGTCCCTCCATACAGGACAGGCGGAGGCCATTTCGGGAGGGGTGCAGGCCATGGATCCAAACTGCGTCACAGGACACAAATGCACCATTTGGTCATCTCCCAAAAAATACTGTCACAATCACATTCTGCATTGAACTGTAATGGTTAGAATGTAGAGCTAACGACCAGCTGCTCACTCTTTTGCCCCATAGATTGCAATTGCTGCGGATGAATAGGAGATGGAGACATCCCCCCATGTACAGACCCCTGGTGGACTTGGCATCAATGGAGGACAAGCCTATTATCCCCACCTATAGACTTGACAGGGCCACAATCACAGAGCTGTGTGCCCAATTAGAGCCTGACCTAATCTCTGCAATTATTCACCCCACCAGGTTCCCCCCTCTTGTGCAAGTGCTATCAGTGCTCCATTTCCTGGCAACTGGCTCCATCCAAGTGACAGTGGGCTTGGCAGCAGGAATGTCTCAGCCAATGTTCTCAATAGTGCTTACTAGAGTGTTGTCTGCCCTAATTAAACACATGTGCAGCTACATCGTTTTCCCCCAGGTGGAGGATTTGGCCACAGTGAAAGCTGATTTCCATGCAATTCCACATATCCCCAACATTATTGGGGCTACTGATGGAACACATATTGCATTTGTCCTCCCCGGCAAAATTATCAGGACTTCAGAAATCAAAAGAGCTTTCACTTCATGAATGTGCAGATGGTGTGCTGGCGGACCAGTACATCTCCCATGTCAATGTAAAGTAGCCTGGGTCTGTGCATGATGCCTTTATCCTGAGGAATAGCAGCATCCCAAATGTGATGGCCCAACTCCAGAGGCACAGGGTGTGGCTAATAAGTGAGCCCTGGTCACAACCGAGTATATGTTGGTGTATGGGTATGGTTTGGGCCCTAAGGGTTAGTGTGTGTCTAACAGTTGTCCTTTGATAGTGCAGGTGTCTCTGGTTACCCCAACCACTCATGGCTACTGACCTCTGTGAGGAATGCCAGGACAAGGGCAGAGGAACATTACAATGAGGCACATGAGTGAACAAGAAGAATTATAGAGAGGACCTTTGGCCTCCTGAAGACCAGGTTTTGTTGCCTCCATCTAACAGGTGGATCCCTGTGCTACTCACCTAAGAAGGTCTGCCAGATCATTGTGGCATGTTGTATGTTGCACAACCTTGCTTTGCGTCACCAGGTGCCTTTTCTGCAGGAGAAGGAGGCTGGAGATGTCGGTGTGGCAGCAGTATATCCTGCGGACAGTGAACATGAGGAGGCAGAGGATGAGGACAACAGAAGTGCAATTTTTGGTCAATACGTCTAATGAGACACAGGTAAGACAGTGTTGAAACACATATAATTGACAGGTTGATGTGTGACATTGTCACTGGCAGGCTGTGTATTCCTACTTCTATGCCCACTCACTGTACCCTTTGGCATCTCTTTTTACAGATGTTGGTTCCCCACTATTGCTCCTGGTGTGTTCAGTGCAGCCAACTATAGGTCTTTTCAATGTAAACTTTACTGTACAGTTGAATTGCAATGTTTAAACCTTGTTAAACGAATACATACTTGAATCATTTCACATATTCCGTACTTGTATTTTTTCAAAGGGTGTTTATTTAAGTGCTAAGAAGTAGAGGTGCAAGTGCAATTGGCTGGGGTGATGGTGGAGGAAATTCCAGGTTAGAGTCCAGTCTACTTGTATCACAGGTGCATTGTCCAGGGGGGCATGGGAAGGGGAGCAATGGCAGTTCAAGGTGGACAGGGTGACAGAGTGGGACACAAGGGTGACAATCAGGAGTGCTATTTCCTGGCGGGGGTCTTGGCAATAGTCTCTGGCTTCTGCCTGCATCACAGGGAAGTTTTGCGGGGTGGTTCTCCTTCTGCAGTGGGAGGGGTGCTGGTGGCCTGTTGTTCCTGTGGTGGGGCCTCCTGTCCACTAGCGGCAGTGGAGGTGGAGGGCTGATCGGCGGTTTGGCTAGTGTCAGGGGCCCGGTGGCGTCCGCTGCCTCCCTCATAGTGTTGGCCATGTCTGCCAGCACCCCAGAGACCAGGGTGGTGTTGATGTCCTTCAAGTCCTCCCTGATCCCCAGGTACTGTCCCTCCTGCAACCGCATGTTGTCCTGCAACTTGTCCAGTATCTGGCCCAGTGTATCCTTGGAATGTTGTTATGCTCCCAGGATTGTGGTGAGTGCCTCCTGGACAGTCGGTTCACTGGGCCTGTCCTCCCCCTGTTGCACAGCAGTCCTCCCAGCTTCCCTTTTGTTCTGTGCCTCTGTCCCTTGAACCGTGTGTCTCTGCCACTGACCCCAGGTCCCTGATCGTCCTGTGTTTGTGGTGTGGCCTGGGGTTCCTGTAGTGGTGGACACACTGCTGATTGACGTATCCTGGGGACAGAGGTATGGGCCCGCTGGGTGGGTGCTGGGGTGGTGTTTCCTAAAGGGGAGTCTCTGTGGTGGAGTGAGAGTGTGCCTGGGTAACTGACTGTCCAGAGATCCCTGATGGGCCAAGTTGGTCATCCAGATCCAGGCGACCAGAGATGCTATCATCACTTGGGCCTCTTCTGGGGGGGGACTGGATGTTGCTGTCACTTCTTCGCCGGTTACATTGGCTGTGTTACCTGTGGGGATATAAATGCAGTGTTATTGTTTCTGAGTGTGACATATTGTGCATGGGTGGGTTGCCCTCTATGGTTGTTATTGTCCTGGCAGCTTTGTCTTGTGTGAGTTGTTATTTGGTGGGCTAGGTGATTGTCTCTAGTGTGCATGCAGTGGTGATAGGTGTCCATGCAGGTCTGTGAGTGGGTCCATGCTTTGGTATGGCATGCAGGGCTTGGCATTGGGATGAGTGAAATGTGATGGTGGGGTGTGTGGGAAGTGGTGGAGTGATGAGAGTGAGGTTGATGGGGGTATGTGATGGCATGCAGGTAGGGGACTGATAGTAGTATAGAGTTGACTTACCAGAGTCCAGTCCTCCACCTAACCCTGCCAGGCCCTCAGGATGCTTGATTGCCAAGACTTGCTCCTCCCATGTTGTTAGTTGTGGGGGAGGAGGTGGGGGTCCACTGCCAGTCCTCTGTACTGCGAGCTGATGTCTTGCTGCAATGGAACATATCTTCCCCCGTAGGTCGTTCCACCTCTTCCCAATGTCATCCCTTGTTCTGGGGTGCTGTCCCATGGTGTTGACCCTGTCCATGATCCTCCGCCATAGCTCCATCTTCCTAGCAATGGAGATCTGTTGCACCTGTAATCCAAATAGCTGAGACTTTACCCAGAGGATCTCCTCCACCGTGACCCTCAGCTCCTGCTCAGAGAGTCTGGGGTGTCGTTGTGGCGCCATGGGTGAAGTGTGAGTAGGGTGAGTAGTGTGGGTGAGGGTGTGTGGGGTAATGAGTTGGGGTGTGTGATGTGAGGTACATGTGTGGTGTATAGGTGATGGTGGAATGTGGCTCTGGTTGTGTGAGTGCTCTTGCTGTCTCTCTCTGCTGCCAATTAATTGTAGTTGTAAAGGGTTGTGAGTAATGTATGTGTGTGTGTTAAAGTGGTGTGGGTGTGTGGGTGTGGTGTGTGTCTGGGTGTCAGGTGTGTGTAGTTTGAATTGGCCAATGTGGTGTTGTTTTGTTTGAGTATGTGTATTTTGAATGCAGCGGTATGTACCGCCAATGGTTTACCACCATTGAATGTCTATCGCGGTGATTCGTGGATCATAATATTGTGGATGTTGTTCTGTTGGCGTAATGGTGTAGGTTTGGATGCCGCCAGTTTATCACTGACCTTTGGACTGGCGGACTAGTGTGTGTGGCTGTATTGTGACAGATTGGTATGTGTGTGTCATAATATGGTTGGCGGTTGCCCTCCGCGGCGTTATGTCGGCATGGCGGTATGTGGGATTTACTGCCAATGTCATAGTGGGGGCCTGTATTTGGATGAAGGTAAAGTGTGGACGCTAACCAAGCACACAAATTTCGAACTCAATGCATGTAATATATATTATTACATGCCCTTGTGGGTTACGTTACACAGGCACGACGAACAAGAATGTAAAAACTAGAATCTGCGAACATCACAGCAACGTGAGGTGCGGACGCAAAACAACAAGAACGATGGCCCATTTTCGGAAAGAGGGACACACACCCAGTGACGTGCACTGGGTAGTAATATAACAGTTGGAAACAAGTCAGAAGATTTTTTTTTTAAAATGCTTGTTTGAAAAAGTTCAAAAATTTATGTATCGCCTATCCACATATAAAATAGGGCTGAATGACACAGTTCTGTGGAGTATGGTTGTCAAAAGCAAAATACTATCCCAGGTTTGTCCCTGTTGGAACTCTATTAATTATGGAATAGAACATTTCTTTGGTAAATACACTCAAAAAGATCCCTTAGGCATTAAAACTCACTTTATTGTTTTCATATACAGACAGAATAAGGCACTATGGGCCATATGCACAAACACTTTTTCCCATAGACACAGAATGGGTAAAAACCTTTGCTACATCTTGCCCCATGACACTGAGCAGGAGAATAAATGTTTCCAAGACCCTTATGCATTAAATGCCAATTTGTTCATATACACTACTGACAGAGCAAGGCACTATGACATTGAACAAGAGTATTAATGTCCCCAGGACCCCATTATCATGATATCATTGACCAGTGATGGCAAATAATTATTTTTCACACAATGACAGAAGGGGGAATTCCATTAATCTGCTGTGGCATGTACAAAGTATATGATTAGTTTGTTTTTTCCTTTCAAGACACCGTTATTGTTGCTTACTATGCAGCCATAATAGGTTATGGTGATGGAGGACATTTTTTTCCTTTTTTTTCTTTATGTTAACCTTTTTTTTTAGGTGTAATAACAGGGACACTAAACACTTCGACGTGGTTTTATTTTAATAAGAACTTTAACCACTTGAGAATTTCCCTGGCTTTCAAGCATACTGGCAGTGAAGAGGAGAAATAAGGGTTAACAACAGGCATGAGGGAGGCCCAGCACTCAGATCCAATCAGAACAGAGGTCCACACACAGGGTAATGTGTGCATGTAAGCGCGTGGAACCTAGAGCTGAAGACTCGCTTCTATTTAAACAATGTGTATCTGGACTGGAGCAAGAGCAGGACACTGTAGAGGCTCAAAATACATTGAGACACGGACAACCGACCTTAACTAAATAAGTTAGGAAGGGGGAGAGGAGACCTTGAACGTAGCACTAATAGACGTATGGCCCTTCTTAGTGCTTAATTTGTATATAAAAAAGTGCCGGTGCCCAAAGCCCTCCTCCTTAACACGCAGCTGCTGCATTTAAATGTGGGAACACGTAATCCTGAGGCAGCAGAATCCTGAAGCCATCTCAGGCCTCTTCAATCCATTTACAGCCACTCCCTGCCTCTTCAGCCCACTCTTGCAGCTTTCTGCTTTCTCCCATTGTGACGCTTTTTTTGTTTTTCTCTTCCTCCGTCTTTCCCATATGTGTCTTTTGCTCACAGTAAGTGCCTGAGGCAAAAGACTAAGCGCCGGCCCTCAATAATAACTGCTGGTGCTTAGCACCAGAAACAACAAGCACAAATTAAGCACTGCCCTTCTTCCTTTTTTACCAGTAAATTGTGACTACAGGTGGTGTTCCCTGCAGGTTCCATGTTGCCTGGATTGCAAGCAAATTGAGTAAGTGATACCAGGGGAGCAGGCTGTTGATTTTGCAGTGGGTATGTGTGAGGGTGACCACTGGCAATTACAGAATGTTGGAGGGACAGATGATGCTTCATTGATGCCAACTTTTCTTCCTGATTGTATTTTTGAGAGAATATAGGCACTGAAAGCCAGTGAGCAATCAGCAGATACAAGTGGGGAAAATCCTTAGGGACATTGAGTACTGGTGTGGGATTTGGGCTATAATATGGGGCCAAATACAACAACCGGTCCCATTAAAATGGCCAACAACAATGTCTGCAAGTACAGGATATTTGAATTAACCATTACCCTCCTGTAAAACAATGGGTTCTCCACATTGGTCGTAAGGGGTTTGGATGACACATTGTGAAGTGCATGCATGTGGAGTTCAACATGTGTGTTCAGGTACCTACACATAATTGGCCTGTGGTATTTGCAGCATGTTTGCATGCCACATTATGAATGCGAGTGAAGTGCGCAAGTATTCATGTTGATTTCATCATGTCTATGTATCCTGTTACTACCATTGCCCAGGTTATTCTTATTTTTCAGGAATGGCAACTATAGGGTGAAGATTGTAAGTTGCGAACACAAGCACCTAAGGGACACATGCTTTAGTATGTGTGTGATTACATTTTTTGGGACTTAGGAAGCCCTAAAATACTTGGGCGGTCATTCTGACCGCGGCGGTCGGCGGTCGCCGCCCGCCAAGCGGTTCCCGCCGAAAGACCGCGGCGGCCATTCCGGCTTTCCCGCTGGGCCGGCGGCCGACCGCCAGAAGGCCGCCGGCAGGCCCAGCGGGAAAGCCCCTTCAACAATGAAGCCGGCTTGGAATGGAGCCGGCGGAGTTGCAGGGGTGCGACGGGTGCAGTGGCACCCGTTGCGATTTTCACTGTCTGCACAGCAGACAGTGAAAATCTTTGTGGGGCCCTGTTAGGGGGCCCCTGCACTGCCCATGCCAGTGGCATGGGCAGTGCAGGGGCCCCCAGGGGCCCCACAGCACCCGTTCCCGCCATTCTGGTTCTGGCAGTGGACACCGCCAGAAACAGGCTGGCGGGAAGGCGGTCGGAATCCCCATGGCGGTGCTGCAAGCAGCGCCGCCATGGCGGATTCCCTGGGCCAGCGGGAAACCGTCGGGAAACCGCCGGCTCCCCTTTTCTGACCGCGGCTTTATCGCCACGGTCAGAATCGCCCAGGAAGCACCGCCAGCCTGTTGGCGGTGCTTCCGCCGCCCTCTGCCATGGCGGTTATGGACCGCCAGGGTCAGAATGACCCCCTTGGTCCTCAAGAAAGACATTGTGACACTTTTAGCACAATCTTGGCTAAAACATGTTGACCATTCACTTGACCAATCACTGGATATGAGAGATAAATAAAGGTCTCCCTTGACATCATCCACTGTTTTTAATTCTTCCCCAGTGGTCAACTAATACATTTTTGACACAGCTCTTTGGGGGTGGATATCGTGGAGGTAGTTTTATTATTTTTTTCACGGTCACTTTCACCTCACTCTGAAAAACAGAACCAGCTCCACTGTAATCAGACATTGTAGCACACTTAAGGTGCATTCAGCGCCTAAGGTTAGTACCCACTGATGAAGCATGCCACAAACTAGGTTGTTGGGTGATGGTTGTTTTTCCGAACCCAATGAGGTGTCCTGTGTATGGTGTTTAACTTTGTATGGAATAGTAAGAACAGACATGATAATAGGATTGTTCATTATGTTTTGATCTGATCCTGTGGCCGCAAAATGTAATACTGCCTTGATTTTGACTGTTGGTATAATTATTGTGGAATTCCAATGGTGAGACAGGATGCCTGGTTCCAGACTATTTTGGTTATGCATGGGTTGTAAACATTATCCAAAATGTGGGCAAAGAATTGTTACTTACAAATGTAAAACACTAGTACATTTAGATTTCTGTTTTTTTAAGTTTATTAGAAATGGGAATCACACAATCTAATTTGTATATCTTATTTGAACAGGAATTCAAAGGCGACAGGAGACTCGATGCATGAAGCTGAAGAGGAGGTTGAATAGTCACTCATGAAAGAAGACACTGAAGCTTAACAGATGCCAGGGTCACAGACTCACAAGGAAGGCTTGAAAGACTAGAGCACTGGAAGCTTCAGGTGTCTCAAAAGGTGAATTCAAGGATGATGTATGTGCAGGACTGGAAACAATGACATTGAAAGCAAAGTGTGTTCCAACAGGCACATGTCCCACATGAAAGGCTTGGAGTATTCAAATGAACCTGTAGAAAATCACATGTTCCATATAATGGATACAAGGCATTGCAAATGGCAGGTACAAATGGTACTTGGCAACAATAAACAAGTACAACGGAAGCCCAAGTGTATGATGGTACAATTCAATGGTTCACAGTGGAAGCGTAACTATCCTAAATAGACAAGTGATATTTGCGGGTGCACAATTGACTAAACTTGGTTAGCAACAGAAAAGGAGGCTCAATGATTCAGACTTCTTGGGAGGGAAATCATGGTGTGCTTGTGACAGGAAGGCACCACAAGGAAAGCATGACTGTGAGTGCTCAGGGCAGGGTGGAGCCACAAGGGAAGGGTGAACTGAGTCCGACAAGTGAAACCCACTGCAAGTAGGGCACAAGATGGAGTCATGACACTTGTCACATGCTGAATTCTAGTCCTCGTCAACAATAACTTCAATGAATGGGGAACATAAACAGTTAATGAGTGACCCATAAATATGTTTTCACACCTCTCGATGCTGACACTAATGGCCACCACAGCTTCAGAGCTATCTGGCAGCGCAGAAGCTACAGGATCAAGAGTAGCAGAAAAATAGGCTGCAGACCTTCTGGCAGCCCTCCCTCTCACTGCAGAAAAGTGCAAATAACTTATTGTAATCTCACATTCCTACTGCTGGGGCATAACAGAGACTTTCTCTCAGATCTAGGAAGGTAAGCAAGCAATTGTTATCCCAGCATACCAGATCAGACGCATCCTTGTGTGTCAGATTTTATAAAGGCTTGGCCACTAGAAAAACGTTTGGTATCCACTCGCAATAGTAGCCCACCATTCCCAAAAACATCCTCACTTCTCCGTAGGTCATTGGCAAATTTGTTATCACAATTGCCAAAATTCTTTCTTGTGACACTTTTCTTGCTCACTTCTCAATGTGATATCTGAGATAATGAACCTCTTTCTGACACTATTGCAACTTTCCTGGGGACACTTTGGCCCTCATTATGACGATGACAGTGAGTGATATGGTGGCAGTAATACAACCAAAAGGCTGGTGGTAATTACCGCCAAATTATGACCATGGTGGTGAGAACTCCCATAGACAGCCAATGAATCACACCATCCGCTAGGGCGGAAACACCACGCACCCCGGCGGTCTCCATCAACAGCCAGGTGAAATACAAAGTACTGCCCATCATATTAAGACCCTACAATCGGCCACATTTTCTGGGGAGGTACCAACGACATCAAAAGCCTGGCGGAAACACATCACTGAAGAGAAAAGACTCACCATCGGAGACACAGGAAAGAACAATGCCGCCATGGAACCTGAACTGCAAGTTTTTCCAAAGATTTTCTATGTTATGCTCCACCTGGGACACCAACGCCGCTGCCAACGGTGAGTTCAGCCACCTAGCACACAAGGGAGGGAGGGAGGAAAACAAGAGTGACACACATGCGCACAAACCACACCCGACACACACACACCATACACACGTCCCCGCTGCACAGGAAAAATAATTTGTACCCAAGACAAAGCAGAATAATGCAAGGACAACAGGAATGCACCAGGATTTATGTATTAATATCAAAAGCTAATAAAAAATCTAATTGTCTGTGAAACAGATATGTGCGCATGTACAGAAAGGGACATTGCCCAGTCCATTGTTCAAAGTGCCCACATCGCCACAAGACACAGTCCAAGGCCCAACATAAATCTTGACTTCATCAGGATAGAACTCTGCAGGGGCGTCCATTTGCAAGTGGACAGGCACCTCAGGGGGGGTGGGGGGCACCTCAGCCAAAGTCAGAAACAAGCCCACTGGTTCTGGAGGGGTTTCAATGCCCATTACTCTATCCTGGGGAGTGCAAGGCCACAGTCTCTGGAGTTGGTGAAACTAGTTCTGTAGGGGCTCTATGCTCATTACTCAATGCTGGGGAGTGCAAAGCCACAGTCTCTGTAGTGGGTGACTTTCCCACTGGTTCTGGAGGGGGCTACATGCCCATTACTCAGGGCTGGGGAGTGCAAGGCCACAGTCTCTGGAGTGGGTGACTTTCCCACTTGTTCTGGAGGGGGCTCCATGCCCATTAGTCTGTCCCGGGGAGTGCAAGGACACAGTCTCTGGAGTGGGTGACTTTCCCACTGGTTCTGGAGGGGGCTCCATGCCCATTACTCTGTCATGGGGAGTGCAAGGCCACATTCTCTGGAATGGGTTACTTTCCCACTGGTTCTGGAGGGGCCCCCTTGTACAGCAGCCCTTGGAGGGTGGCCTCCGCTGGTGGTGATGGCTCCACTGTGGTGGCAGATAGAGGTGCCTCCTGGGCAGCCTCTGCAGGTGGTGATGGCTGCAATGTGGTGGAAGGTCGAGGTGCCTCCTGGGCAGCATCTGCAGGTGGTGATGGCTGCAGTGTGGTGGCAGATGGAGGTGCCCCCTGGGCAGCCTCTGAAGATGGTGATGGCTGCACTTCCTCAGCTGGCGGTGGGGCCCACGTGACAGCTGGTGGTGGTGGAGGTGTCACCCTGACAACCTCCACTGGAGTAGAGGGCTTTGTCCTCTCCATGACATAGGGCTTGGAATCCTTACCCTTCCTGGCAGGGTTTGAGGGCTTCTTCCCCTTCATGGCAGGTTGTACATGATCCTTAGCCTTCCGGGTAGGAGCTGTGGGCTTCTTCCCCTTTACAGCAGGAAGTGTAGGCTCCTTTCCCTTCTTGGCTGGAGATATAGGGGGTCATTCTGACTCCCTCCGGCCGCGGTAACCGCAGGGCCGGCGGGAGCCGCCAGAATACCGTTGCGCGGTCATAAGACCGCCGCGGGTATTCTGGGTTTCCCGCTGGGCTGGCGGGCGACTGCCAGAAGGCCGCCCGCCAGCCCAGCGGGAAACACCCTTCCACAAGGATGCCGGCTCCGAATGGAGCCGGCGGAGTGGAAGTGGTGCGACGGGTGCAGTTGCACCCGTCGCTATTTTCAGTGTCTGCATGGCAGACACTGAAAATCTTGGTGGGGCCCTGTTACGGGGGCCCCTGCAGTGCCCATGCCGTTGGCATGGGCACTGCAGGAGCCCCCAGGGGCCCCACGACACCCCATACCGAAATCCTGTTCCTGGCGGCCAAAACCGCCAGGAACAGGATGGCGGTATGGGGGTCGGAATCCCCATGGCGGCACAGCAAGCTGCGCCGCCTGGAGGATTCCCCAGGGCAGGGGAAAACCGTCAGTACACCGCCGGTTTTCCGTTTCTGACCGCGGCTGTACCGCTGCGGTCCGAATGCCCTTGGGAGCACCGCCAGCCTGTTGGCGGTGCTCCCGCGGTCCCCAGCCCTGGCGGTCCATGACCGCCAGGGTCGGAATGACCGCCATAGTATCCTTCCCACGATGACTAGGTGGTGCCATCACTGTACCCGTGGACTGTTTGACTGAGGTGCTTGGCTGGCTCTTTGGGACCCTGCCCTTATGTGCAGGACTGGGGGGGGGAAGGGAAGAGGTCAAGTTGGGCAAGGAAAACCTTCTTAGGGACGGTGGGGCAGGAGGAGGGAGGAGTGATGTGAGTGGATTTTGAGGGAGTGGTTGTAGGAAGTATATGTCTGCTGGATTTTGGTGCAGGTACATGGGCAGTATGTTGATGTGAGGTGGATGGCTGTTGGGTGTGTGAGTGCTTGCGTTTGTATCCTTTAGGAGGGGGGAACAGACAGGGTGGGGGAGGACACAGGGGACGTGTGCATGGATGTTGTAGAGGTGTTCTCTAGTGAGGTGTGTGCTGATTGGTGCGGTGATGTTGGTGGTGGATGTTGGTGCAGTGCATTCAGGTGTGAGTGTGGACGTGACTGGGAGGGAGGTGGTGGAGGGGGAGGGGGAGACAGTGGAGACTGTGGATGTAGTTGTGTCTGCAACTGTCTGGTGTTTGTGTGAGTGCTTGTGGGATGACCTGTGGTGCTTGTGTTTGCCTGTGCCACTTTTGTGTGTTGTCTTGTGTGCATGCTCCTCAGTATGTGTGCCTGGGATGGGTTGGGGTTGAGGAGACTGGGACTGGGAAGTGGTAGTTGTAGGGGGGGGTGATAGAAACAGGGACAAGGGCTGCCATCAGAGAGGAGGCCAGAGCCTGAATCGATCTCTGTTGGGCCACCAATCCACTGTGAATCCCCTCCAGGAATGCATTACATTGCTGCATCTGGGATGCCAGCCCCTGGATGGCATTCACAATGTGTGATTGCCCCACAGAGATGGATCTCAGGTCAATAGCCTTCTCACTCAGGGCAGCAGGACTGAGTCTGTGTTGTCACCTCCTGTCTCCGCCATGGTGCTCCTCTCGGCCTCTGTCCTACTGGTTCACTCTGTGTCAGTGGACTCTGCCTCCTGAGTCCTATGGGATGCAGCTCCCTCTGTCGCCGGTGCCCCTCCTCCTCCGCCAGATGATGCTAATGCAGACATGGACAGGATGACAGACAAAAAAGGGGGGGAGACAAAGGAATCCCTGGGTCAATAACTGCACCAACACCACAGTTGGCATACACAGCACTGTTAAATACAGGGAACAGGCTTAAGCACTATGCATTGCACTGTCAGTGATATGGCTAGATGCTAAAGCAAGATGAGGGACACACAATGCCAACTGCACCCCTCCTGATACCCACAAAGCCGTGCCTGAAATGGAATGCTAACAAGCTAGATTACCTGCATTTGTTATACACCCATTACCCTAGAGTTGACCCACACTGCAATGTCTGGCCTGGCCTTAGGGGCACCCACTAACTGACATCCACCACCCGGATCCTACACCACTTGCCAAATTTGGAATGATACCCACTGTACTCACCGCCTTGTGGCTGCTGTGATTTCCTCAAGCACCCATCCAGCTCAGGGTAGGCCACCGCCAGTATGCGGGCATTAGGGGGGTGAGATTCCGATGGGCACCCCTTCCTCCTTGTGAGGCTATCCCCAGCTGGGAATCCGCGGTCTTCCGTGACCAGCATCTCAGGTCTTCCCACCATTTCTGACAGTGGGTGCTCGGCCTGCCATAGACCCCCAGGGTCCACACGTCCTTGGCAATGGCATGCCATAATCCCTTTTTTTTGATGGGCGCTGACCTGCAGATGCAATACAGCATTACACAAACAGTCCAGCCTGTAACACAAATGGCCCACCATACCGGTTTCCATCACCATTGGCATACACATCGGCCAGCGCAAACCATGTACAGCACCACAAGACATTTCCCCTCACCCCCACAATGACATGATGCTTGCACACACATCCCCATGCATCCTTCCCACATGCATCGTACCCAACGTGTACTCACCTGTTGGTCTGGAGGTCTGTACAGCAGTCCGTACTGGGGTAGGACCCCATCCACCAGTCGCTCCAAATTCTCCGAAGTGAAGGCAGGGGCCCCTTCCCCAGTCACAGTGGCCATGGTGGGTTCCAGACACAGGTCACAGCATCACACGCAGTATAGGTGTTCACCTGTTGAAGGTCAGGAAACAAGTGAGGTATCAGATAGAAAATGGCGGTCACGTCTGAGTCAGTGTACACTGTCACCATCGGCACAGATCCCCATTGGCCACTGTAGTCCATAGAGCCCCATATTATCCAATGAGGAATTGCATGGCGGTGCAAGACCGCCTTCCGCCACGACGCCCAAGCTTGGCGGAGTTACCTCACTTCCACCTGGCCCTACATACAGGATGGGCGGTCCCCATTTCAGCTGGGAGGACAACGGTCATATCGACATTAACTGAGTCACAGATTACATTGCCACATACCTTGCCATTAACACTGTCCCATTCCAAGTGACAGTTGTCTTGCAGCAGGAATGACTCAGCCAATGTTCCCAATCATGCTGGCAAGAGTGTTGTCTGCCCTGGTAAAACACATGTGCAGCTACATTTCTTTCTCCCAGGGAGAAGATTTGGCTACTGTGAAGGCGGTGTTCTATGCAATGGGATATATCCCAATATTATTGGAGCAACTGACGAGACACATATTGCGTTTGACGCCCCCCAGCCCGAATGAACATGTGTTCAGGAATCATAAGAGTTTCCACTCACTGAATGTGCAGATGGTGTGCTGGCGGACCAGTAGATCTCCCACATCAATGCTAAGTATCCTGGGTCAGTGCACATTGCCTTTGTTCTGAGAAATAGCAGCATCCCGAATGTGATGGCCCAACTACAGAGGCATAGGGTGTGGCTAATAGGTGAGCCTTGGTCCCCACCCATTGTATGTTAGTGTATGCCATGTAGGTATCAACCCCATAGGATTGTGTGAGGCTAAACGTTGTCCCTCAATATTTGCAGGTTACTCTGGCTACCCAAACCTATTGTGGCCGCTGACCCCTGTATGGAATGCCAGGACAGGGGCTGAGGGATGATATAATGAGGCACATGGGTGAACCAGACTGATCATCGAGAGGACCTTCAGCCTCCTGAAGGCCAGGTTCAAGTGCCTCCATCTGACTGGTGTATCCCTGTGATACTCACCCGAGAAGGTCTGCCAGATAGTAGTGGCATGCTGCATGTTGCACAACCTGGCCCTCAGACGCCACATACATTTTCTCCAGGAGGAGAATACTGGAGATGCCCCTGTGGCAGCAGTAGACCCTGAGGACAGTGAGGATGAAGAGGATGAGGATGAGGACAACAGAACATCAGTTATCCATCAGTACTTCCAATGACACACAGGTGAGACAGTGCAACTGCACATTTCTATGACTATTGGTATATTATGTGTGGCTGTAGCATGATGACATTAAATTCCTTTGAATCTCAACTTACTGTCACCTTTGGTTTGTCATTTTATAGATGTTGGTGCTATAACACTGTGTACTGGTGTGCTAAATACAGCCAGCTACAGGTCCTTATTTCTATGCCCTCACAGTGTACAGTTCATTTTCACTAGATGTTACTGTTTCCATAAATGCACATTTTCAATACATAAAACACTAGTAGTCAAGTTTTGTTCAAGGGTGTTTATTGTAATGCCAAGAAATTGAGGGGAAAGTGCAATGGAATGGGGTGATGGTGGATGAAAGTCCAGGGTATTGTTCCAGTATGCTTGTAGCACAGGCGCAGTGTCCAAGGGACCATAGGAAGGGGAACAAAGGCAGTTCAAAGTGAACAAGGTGACAGTGTGGGACACAAGGGGTACAATCAGGAGAGTCTCATTTCCTGATGGTGGTCTTGACAAGTGTCTCTGGCTTCTGTCTGGTTCGCAGGGAATGTTTGCGGGTGGTTTACCTTCTGCAGGGGGAGGGATGCTGGTGCCCTGTGGGTCCTGTGGCAGGGCCTCCTGCCCAGTAGCTGCAGTGGAATTGGAGGGCTGGTCAATGGACTGGCTAGTGGTAGGGGCCTGCTGGTGTGCTGTTGCCTTCCTCATGATGTTGACCATGTCTGCCCTCACCCCGGCTATGGAGATCAGGGTGGTGTTAATGGCCTGCAGGTCCTCCCTGATCCCTTGATACTGTCCCTCCTGCAGCCGCCTGTTCTCCTGCACGTTGTCAAGGATCTGGCCCTTCGTGTTTTGGGAATGTTGTTAGCCTCCCAGGATCTGAGAGAGTATCGCCTGGAGAGTCGGTTCTCTGGTCCTGTCCTCCCACGGTGCACAGCAGGCCTCCCAGTGTCCCTGTTGGCCTGTGCCTCTGTCCCCTAAATGGTGTGCCCACTGCTACTGACCCCAGGTCCCTGATTGTCTTGGCAGCGAGGTGTGTCTTGGGTCCCTGTACAGGTGGGCACACTGCTGATTGACGTGTCCTGGGGACAGTGGTGTGGGTACGTTGGGGGGGTGCTGCGGTGTTGGATCCTGATGGGGAGGATCTGTGGTGGACAATGAGTGGGCTTGGGTGACCGGCTGTCCAGTGGTCCCTGATGGGCCAGGTAGGTCATCCAGATCCTGAAATCCAGAGTTACTGTCATCACTGGGGGAATCTTCTGTTGGGGGACTGGATAGTCGTGGTACCTCCTCTCCGCTGACATTGGCTGGGTTACCTGTGGGGATGCAAGTGATGTATTGTGCTTTGTGTGTGACATATTGTACATCCCGGCTTCCCCTCTATCGTAGGTGTTGCCCTGCCACCTTTTACTTGTGTATGGTGATATATTGTGTGATTGTTAGTTTCCCTATGCTGTGCATGCTTTGGTGATGGGTGTCCATGCAGGGCTGTGCATGCATTGGTATCACATGCAGGGCTTGGCATTGGGGTTAGTCATATGTGTAGGTGCAGTATGTGGGATGGAGTGGAGTGAACGGAGTGAGATTGAGGGTGTGAGATGTCATACAGGTATCGAGGTAATAAGTGGTAAATGTTGACTTACTAGTGTCAAGTCCTCCGGCAACTCCAGTGAGTCTCTCAGAATGCAGTAATGCTATGATATGCTCCTCCCATGCTGTGAGCTGTGGGGGAGGAAGTGGGGGTCCACCACCAGTCTTCTCTATGGCGAGCTGGTGCCTTGCTGCTATGAAAAATGTACCTTCCCCCATAGGTCATTCCACCTCTTCCTGATGTGTTCCCTTGTTCTTGGATACTGTCCCACGGTGTTGACCCTGTCCCCGAGTCTCCGCCATAGCTTCATTTTGCTTTCAATGGATATCTGCTATACCTGTCCTCCAAATAGCTGTGGCTCTACCCTGACAATTTCCTCCACCATGACCCTTAACTCCTCATCGATGAAACGGGGTTGCCTTTGTGGGGACAAGGATGTTGTGTGGTGTGTGTTGGTGAGAGTGTGTTGAGTAATCTGGTTGGATGTGTGAAGTAGGGTGCGTGAGGGATGTATGTGTATATGTGGTGTGATTGTCTAGTTGTCGCAGTAGTCTCATGGCAATGATTTGTATTCGTAAAGGGTTGTGGGTAATGTGGGTGTGTGTTTTATAGTGCTGTGAGTAGGTGGGTATGGTGTGTGTATGAGTGGCAGGTGAGTGTCTTCAGTATTGTCCAATGTGGTGTTGTTTTGTATCCGGGTGTCCATTCTTAGCACGGCGGTTTGCACTGCCAATGGTTTACCGCCTTTGAATATCCGCTGTGGTGATTTGTGGGTTATAATGTGATGGGCATTGTTCTGTTGGCATAACGTTATGGGTGTAGGGACCGCCACTTTATCACTGACCTTTTGGCTGGCGGATTTATGTATGTGACTGTATTCTGTCGGATTGGTGTATGTGTGTCATATTATGGTGAATGTATATTCGCCACCACTGCGGTATGTTGGAGGCCGTCACTGTAGCAGAAAGCGGGATTTGCCACCAATGTCATAATGAGGGCCTTTATGCCAATTCTCAGCCAAGTGGTTCAACAATGCAATAGTATCTTGTTTACGGGCTTCTTGATTGTTTGACCTCACTAATAGTTCATTGATGTATTGAATTAGGTCTGAATTACAAGGCATGACCAGGGACTCCAGATTCTTCCTGGGAATCTAGGTGGAAATAGAGGGGTTCTCAGTATACCCTTATGGTACTCAGCATCATGCCAAAGCATGATTTTCAATCCAAAATGCAAAAACAAACTGACTGTCCTCATGCAACGCTATCAAAAAGAAAGCCTGGCACAAATAAATGACTGTGACCCACTCGACCTCACATGGAATTTTAAATAAAATCACAGCTGGACTCGGTAACATGGTACATCAAGGAACAACAGGTTCGGCACAATGTGGAATTTCCCATTTGACTTCTGTAAACCCATCATGGTTAAATTGCAGGGACTTCCCATAATGTCCTTCACGATTTCCTGTTGAATCATGGACTCAGCTAATGGAGTTATCCCAACAATTGTTTCGGGTGTCAAATTACATTGAGGAGTTTTAAGATATTTGGCATTTGCTGTCACTGTGATTCAAACAAGATAAACACCCTTGATAAACCTGATATCTTTTCCTTGAAAATCCCACACCTTAGACCTGACTGTCTCTTTAACGTCTGGTGGCAAATCATCAATGGTTAACGCAGTGTAAGACCCACTTTTCACTAATTTAAAAGCAACATTCTCATCATGGGTTTGCATCTCTATGCCTTTCGGCATACAATAGATGACGCAATTTATGTTGCAAAAGAAATGCCTCCCTAGAAGACTCACTGGGCTAGAATCACACACCACAAAATGGTGATTCTCTCAGAATGACCCTATTCTCACCGGCACTTGTGCTGTTTCTTGGGCTGTCAAATAATTATTCACTACTCTTATCACTTGAATAATTGTTCCTGAGAGAGCTAGGTTTGTAACTTCTTTTCTTCTCAATGTAGATTGGGTAACACCGTTGTCAACCAAAAATGGGAAGGGAAGACCATTAACTTCAGCAGCTATGAATGAGCTACTCTGGTCTACCTCCTAGGCTGTGCCAAGTGCACAAACTTCCTTCCCACTCAGACACTATCAGGCTGACTGATCGGATCAATTGTTGTTGAATGTCTCTAACATAGGAAAGTGTTGGAAGGGATTATTTTCTATAAACATTAAAATTCATATTGGGAATTTGATTAGAATTTAGACTAGGGCAGTTCGCATTTTGATGTTGCATTGGGGGTTGTGGACCCTGCATCACTGGAGCTTGTGGCACATTAAAATTCTGCTCCCTCTGTTTTTTGCATATTTGGCATCTGTATGGGATTATTATTTTGAGGTTGTTCAAATCCTAAATTCTGGCACTGATTGGCTGGGGTAAGAAAACATTCCCACTTCCAATGCCCCAATTTTTTTGTAATAATTACAAGGGATGTCTTTTTGAGGCTATCTACATCCATCCCTATACTAGAATCAGTCAGACCACCTTGACCTCTACTCCGAACTGCAGTAGGTCCTTGCCGATACACACCTTGCAGAGCACCAAATATCCCTACAAATGACTGGACTTGACTACTTCATCGAGCAGCCTTCATCTGGGCAACCATTAACTTCTCCTTCAGTTTCTTCTGTTTTGTCTCAAATCACTCATGTATGTTGCATACCTCAAGATCTCATCAACTGATTTATTCTGCCAACACATCAAATGCTATTGAATCATCATGCTGATTTCAGGTCTCAGTCCTGTCAGAAATCTTGACACAGAATGTTCCATATACTTTGGTTCAAGGGCCTCCATTCCACTACACTGCTTGAATGCCTGCACAAATCGCTCATAATAAGCATGGATTGACTCTTTAGACTCCTAAGTTTTTTTGTCAATTTTGATTTAATCTATATCTTTGGATGACACCTTTGACTTCCTGATACCTTCTCATCACTGATGGCAAAGGGCCTTTCATCACTAGACTTATTGCGGTTCTGACTCAAGCCATTGACAGCTATTTTAAATTCTGCCCAGAAGTCACTCAGAGCCACATTGTCAAACAGAGTATTAAAATCTATCGACAACACCTGTAAAATCTCACAAACCTCTCAACTTGCTTGTACCACTCCACAGGCTTTTCCCTCAGCTTTGGAAATTCATTAGTGAATGATGCAAGATCACTTCTACTCCAAGGTACATGCACATAACCTCCACAAGCACTTCCCTGAAAGGGAAATCTGATGCACCCACACCTCCTGCTACAAGAGGTGGTGGTTCTCCTGTTTGTTTGTTTCTTATTCATCAATCAAGCTTCCAATTTATCCAGCTCATTCCGTTTCCCAATGTTTTGAATTAACTCTTTAATTTGTATTTTCAACCCTGAAGTTCTCATCTTCCTCATTAAAGCATACACAATAGCTTTTTTGCAATGCTTTGGTCTTGTTCAAGTCTACCTTTTATCTTTGAGCCAGCTCGGATAATTTGGCCTAAACTTGTCCTGCCTGTTAGAAACTTGCCCTGCGTGTCTTATTCTTATACAGAAACACATATTCATTTTCATGAGAAGTACCCAAACACGTCATTACAAGGTTCCCTCTAATCATCTATCCAATTCTAACTTTAAATTTGCTACATCCACCAGGTTCTCTCTCTTTCTCATGACTGAATTGTTCCCTGACTCACCTCAGTACTCACACTTTTACTTGAAGGAGTATCAGCATTAAAAGCTTTTGCCCCCTCATTTATTTCCTTAGCGCTTAGACTCTGTGTCAATACAGGGACTTTACATATTTCCATCTCCATGGGCACTGTTACTAGAATTTAGAGGGGGCTCCCATACATGTGTTACAGACGTTGGCATTCTCTGATATGTACCTATGGAACTGCACCCTGGAAAATTCAAGTCAAACCAGCACTTGCCACATATGGAGAGCTTGTGTGTGTTGGCCCTAAAGGAACAACTCCTCTTGTATTAGGACTTGCTACAGCACTATCTGATCCACCTGCTGCACCAGGGACAGCCAAAATATAAATTGTTTTGTCTGGGCAATCAGGCTTGTACATGGGGACCACAGGACCAAGAGCAACTGAGACAGTAAGAGCATCAGCAGTATTTGGGGTGGCAGGATCAGCAGGAACACACAGTCCTGAACATTCTCCCCTTGATTCATAATGTAAATTTGCCAGATTAACCCCTATTTGACCAGGAGTCACATTTACCGGAGCAGTAGCTAATCCAAACTTTCCACCACTATTTGTACCATTTCCATCCTCACCCCAAGTCTCATTGTACGGGGGTGGACATTCTGACAATATTACATCTAGTAAGCTGTATCCAGAGTCACTATCACTAACCTCACTCATATCATATGGTTCCTTTTGCTGTCCCTCCTTTTGTCTCTTGTGTTCTTTTCCTTCTCTCCATCAAATGCTTTGCTTGTCAAGGTTGGATACAATCAAACTCCCTCTAACATATCAGTTCTCCATCTTTTTTGTTCAGCATGCCATCCAGCATCGGCATAGGTTCACACTGCTCTTTGAGCTTTTCCCTGAGCAGAACATTCCCAAACACTAAGCACCTCATATTGTGCAGTCTAGGAGGTGTTTTCATCTCGTACAATACTCTCCTCATAGTTTTCAATAATTCTCAAATTAAATGCAGCAGAATGAGAAAACCTCAATCCACCTTCCTTTTCTGTGATCTTGTGCCATTTACTAAGCTAAATACATGTGTAGCGCCCTACATGTACTGTCATATAATGACCTGGGGTATCTTTGGGAGGTGCCTCTTCTCTCTCTCTAGGAGGTCAGATATACCTCCTCAGTAACCACAATCAGAAATGTTGTTCCGGACCAGGATGTGATACTTTATCCACAATTTCTTGTTCAACAGTGACAACCAATCACAGTGCATCCCCTTATGACATCAACAACCAATACCAATGCAGCAGTACACTAACCGAGCAATATCAGAGGCACACTGTGACGTCATTCTTGCTCCTTGCAGCAGCTCATACTCCTTTACAATCTGCACGCACACACTCTCCTCACAATCAAACATATTTAACAAAATACAATACAATAATCTTTATCTGATCCACTAAAGCATTGACATTATTCACTCACACAAGAGTATCAAACACTTCAAATGAAAGCTCAGCCTGCAGGGAATCATCAAGATTAGTATGGTTCACCCTGCACAGTGAGATCCACTATGCCAGACACCCAACGTTCACAAAAAGGTGAAGTCCCTATCTCAACTTCTCCGTTCATGATGTCTCATGACAAACACCACCAAACTTAGGAGCCAATTACCATATGGTATCTTCTATTGCTTTTAATACTATCCCCGGATCTTAAGTCAAGTCAGACTTGATAACAACTTCAACTTCTTTTACTGAACATCACACTCACACAACATTCAAAACATCTCAGCAAAACATCTTCCAAACATCACAAAACACTGCACGCTAAACATAAATAACTGCAAATTATGACCCTATTGATATTCGCTCCTTCACTACTGAAACAACTCTCTCCCAAATCTCCAGAATTCTGCAGACCCTCCAAAGTCTGGTCATAGACTCTAAGAAATGGGCTCTAGGGACTAACTGATCTAGAATAAAAGGTTCTAGCTCCCCTACTTCAGAATCCTAACCATAATCACTCTGCTACCATATGATGATACTCTGGCACATTTTCTTGTTTCTCGCCTTTTGACTAACCTTTTTAGGAGTTCTGAAGAGTAAATGGAGTTAAAATAAACACTTCAAATCACTTAATAGCGTAACCTTTTTAGTCACACATTAAATATCAAAGTTGAAGTTTTTAATTCAAAGGGTTATTACAAATTTAAGGTTAAAACCTATGTAAGAGAGCCTCAGAAACATGCTATATAAGTACAGAATCACCTAGATGAACTAAAGTGTTGAATCAGATTAAATTGTACAAGCCTAAGACATACAAGAGTCTCAGTTGCAGCAATACCGAAAATAAGCAATAGAATTTGATGATCAGTATACAAGTTGCAGTCCACTTACCTAATCACCTAAAAACTCATCTAATCTAAATATCCTAGCTAAACTATAATGGAATCCTAATTACCTCTTAGGAAATATAGAAAATGATTAAATATAATAGGAAAGTGCAAGCATAACATAACTCTCAGTAGGAGTTCTGATAGAGATGTGTGCGTAGTATGAAGCCACTCAACCAGATTATAAATAGAGAGGTGTGTACCTATCTACGTCTCATGGGAATCTGCTCTCCCCAAAGGGTAAAGGGGTCTGCTCTCCTCAAGCTAAATTAATACCAATTTAGACGTTGCATAATATTCAAGAATCCACATTGTCAGCACTGTTAGTTTTCCATCTTCTGTGCAAAGTTGGAATTGGCAATTTCCTTCAAGTTCTCATTCCATGAGGCGAATATATCAGGATGACCTTAAGATCGTCTAGTAGCACAGCACACAAATAGAAGTGCTCCTTCTCAGTTAGTTAGCCCTCCCTTTGTCTGTGCCAAAATATCCTCCTGTATTCTATTATCTCAAATACGCAGTATGTCTTTCATTAACTGTAGACTCAGACAGGTGCACCTTCAAATAAAGAATGTTGTAACTTGAGCAAACTCCACATTGAAGGTTAGACAAACAATCAACATTTCAGACCTGTAGTCAAGCTAATTTAGTATGATACTTTAAAGCACATTCAAAATACATGATTATAAGTACATCTTCAATCAATCTCTCAACAATGTCTGAATTATATATAAATTCACCATAGTATCTTATTCAAAATACTTGAATATAAATGTGCACAAGTATTGAAATCCAGCATGTTAAAATCACCATTTGAACACTCCTATATAGGAATTATTAATCTTCTACTGTAAATACACCTTCAACAATGCATTGGATGCTCAACTCCTGCAGCGCATAATAGCACAGACAAAGTTTTGCATTCTCATTTGATAGCATCACACTGATTAATAGTATTAGATGGTTCCGTTTATTCAATTGGCAGGACAGGACAGGCAACTCTGAACTGATACAATGGTAAGAAAAAAGTGTTTCAGAAACAAAGACACAACTGGGCTTTGTGGCATCAATGATAGATGACCCCTCTGTGGTTAATCCTAATAGTGGTGACAGCCTGTTTACAGGAGCCACTGCTGACCTTTCAAAGTGGAGGGGTGAGTGAAGTGTCCCACCACCTCCAAAAAAAAGGCAGTTCGGGCTGGACTGTTCCCATGGGGAACAAGGTCAAGACTGATTTGGATATGGCTGGGTCAAAACTGGGGTGGCATGGTGAGCAAAATTACGATGGAATAAACCCAGATCTGTGACTGGGGGTGAATGTTTGAAAGGTTTTAACACTCCGTCCATCATCCTTTTGTGTTGCTAAAGTTGCTCTAAGTAGGAAGGGTATGCCCAGACGTGGGTCCCTTGCTCACTATGCCACTGGATTTAAGCTGGCCTAGATGATGAAGGGTGATACCCTGAAACCGGTTCTAGGATGCTTGTTTATGGTCCAGGGAGGACAGGGCCTGGCAGTTTGGGCTGGACTGTTTCCATAGGGAACACGGTCAAGACTGATTTGCATATGGCCGGGTCCAAACTGGGGTGGCATGTTGAGCAAAAGAATGATGGATTAAACCCAGATCTGTGACTGGGGGTGAGTGTTTGAAAAGTTTCAACACTCCGTCCATCATCCTTTTGTGTTGCTATAGACACACAATCAACATTTCAGACCTGTAGTCAAGCTAATTTAGTATGATACTTTAAAGCACACTCAAAATACATGATTATAAGTACATCTCCAATTAATCTCTCAACAATGTATGAATTATATGTAACTTCACCATAATATCTTATTCAAAATACATGAATATAAATGTGCACACATATTGAAATCCAGCATGTTAAAATCACCATTTGAACACTCCTATATAGGAATTATTAATCTTCTAGTGCAAATACACCTTCAACAATACATTGGATGCTCCACTCCTGCAGCGCATAATGGCACAGCCAAAGTTATGCATTCTCAGTTGATAGCATCACACTGATTAATAGTGTTAGACAGTTCAGTGTAATCAATTGGCAGGACAGGACTCGCACAACTGAACTGATACAATGGTAAGAAAAAAGTGTTTCAGATACAAAGACACAACTGGGCTGTGTGGCATCAATGATAGATGACCCCTGTGTGGTTAATCCTAATAGTGGTGACAGTCTGTTTACAGGAACGACTGCTGACCTTTCAAAGTGGTCGGGTGAGTGAAGTGTCCCACCACCTCCAAGAAAACAAAAACAAATCTTCCCTCCCTAAAAAAGCCCATCCTAAAAAAAAACTCCCTCAAAAGCCCAAATAAAAACAACTCCTCCCTCTAAAATAAAACAAACACAAACTGTAGTACATTCATTACACATTTTATATTAATTCAATAAAATTAAACTGTACTTACCCACTGTCTCCCTTCTCCTCCTCGCTGCTTTTCTGAAGACTGTGGAACAAAAACCCCCCCCTAACCAACCCAGATGTGGCTCTCATGCTGTCATCCAGCATGACAGCAGCACCAGGATTGGATGGAGAGGGTTGGCCTGACGCTCCTTCAAGCCCCAGAGGCATGCGGTTGGTCTCCACCCAGCTGTCTGAGACAGCTGGGTGGAGAGCTTCAAAGTGCACATGTCACTTTGGCCGGTGCAAGGCAGCTGGCCAAAGTGACATGCGTACTTTGCAGTGTCTAGCCATGACTATTCCAGTCCTCCCTGCTGCCAATCAGCAGCAGAGGAGCAGCCCTCCTGGCTCTGGGGCAGGCAGGAGGCACATCATTGGCTTCAATTGGCCTCAATGGGCTTTGCAGGATTAGCAACAACATTTTCAAAGCTTGTCCTGCAAAGCTCTGAACTAGCGGAAAAAATTTGACGCTAGTTCCCCTAAACGCCATGGTGTGTCATATCTCAGATACGGCACACACATGGTGGCGTTACTGGGGCGCTAAGGGGCCAAGGAAATTGGCACTGCACTGGTTGTAGCCCCACTTTCCTTAAATCAGGCCTAAATTATTAAAAAAAAAAATTTTATTTCAATGAATGTAAACGGCGACAAACTAAATAACACATGATTCGTACGTATATGTTTATAGAAGAAATAAAGGCCCAGATTTATGAAAAGGTGGCGCATCAGCTCTGATGCACCACTTTTTCTGTGGCCCCCTACCGGCACCTAAAGACACTGTGGTTTCACTGTGTATAACATATAGCGCACCATGACGGTAGTTAGAACAACAGCGTCAAAATATTTTCCAGCAAGTGTAGCAAAGTGAAAGGAGGCCCATTGATTTAAATAGGTGCATCATTTTCTCATCTGCTCGAGCAGGCGTTAAAAATGATGGACATGATGTGCAGTGAAATCTTTTAAATTTCACTGTGCCATTTTTTCGGTCCTCCTTGAGACAGAGTTCACCCCTTGCATACATTATGCCTGTCGCAGGCATAATGTGGCCAAGAGGTTACAAATTGGCACAATACATGCATTGTGCCGCTTGGTAAATATGGCGTGGGGAAAAGGCCATCTTAGCGCTCCCTGAGAGTAAAAAAAATTACGATAAAGCAGCGCAAGGGGCTCTTAAAAATGCCCCAAAGTTCTCACAGTTATGCTTGCTCTTGTAATTCTTCATATAGGATATAAAAAAACAAGACCTGAACGAATTGGCTACTGAATGTAAAGAAATGCATCCGTATTGCGTGTTAACATTCTTCAGATGGCTCCCTTGCAAAATCTAAAGGACAAGCTGTAACTAATGACCCTTTGCGGAATACCTTGCAGTGATGGCTGGCATATTGGAATTATTATAATTATAGATGTGCTGAACTGGCAGTGTTCACACGTATGGCAGTATATGGGCCTGAGGACATTGTTGATTCACAACCGCTATAATCCTGTCAAAGTGTTATTTGTTTGGTTACAGGTCTGGATAGCTAGAACCTAAAGCTCAGTGAACCAATCAACCCTTGCCTGGTTGATGGAGTTTAATATAGTTCTTCTGAGTCAAGGTAGAATCGAGGCTCGACTTTATTTCATGTTCTTCTGGCAGCATTTACGTTTCACTATCTTGAATTAAGGTACATAATATTAGTTCTGTTAGAATATGGATCTCTTGGTCTTAATTATTATTACTTCAAAAAAATCCGTTTATGACCCGCAACACACATGTATATTGTAGACGAAATTGTTTTGACCTTAGACTAATATAATTCACCAGCTCCTCGTAAATTACCGTGCGGTAATTTAAAATAAATGTCATTCGAAAATTCCTCTGATGGTGCAATTTCTACGTTTGAAAGGTTATTTTCTGATCTGACTGCTAAGGTGTGTCTTAGACTTTCGAGTTGCAACTGCACGCATTCGAGTGTAAAATGCAATTACTATTTCAAACAGCGCAAAAAGGTAGTGAATTGTATGTTACCCTGGTCAATGAATTACCATCTTAATGTAAATAACGAATAACTTTATGACTGCAACACAGTAACCCCATTGTCAACATATCAAAGGCCTTTCTCCGGCTGCAAACAATGCACCCCCGGAGAACTGTAAGATAGGTCGAAAACTGTAGTCTGTCTAAGGATTTACGCATTAGCTTTGATGCAGCTCAAATAGTGCCCCCTCTGCAGAATATGAAAAAAGGTGAGGAAGCTAGGGTCTCCCTAAATGTTTTGCCCCACCCACGTCGCAGGGGATGGAGGGGCCTGTGCCTCTGTTTGAGAGCTGGATAAAACACTAGCCGTTATACAAGTTCACCTCTCTGGACTTCTGTTTGTTTAGAGGGCAATACTCTGTGGGCACAGACTCATGGTAATGATCACCTGACATCTCAATCACTTGGTTCCCCACATTAACCTCAAGAACAAGATGGTGAACGTAGATCATTATAGAGCACTTCAGACTCAGGTCTGGCAGGATGATGATAGTTTCTGAACTAGTCCCTTTTGAAGGTGTCACCCAGATGTTTGCCTTCACTCTTCCTGGTTGATGAATTTGTTTCCTGGTGGCTTTAGGACTCAGCACACTTTACTATTACCTACCAGTGCTAAAGTGCTTGTACCCTCTCTCTAAAACATGGTAAAATTGGTGTGCATCTGATTCAAAGTTCAATTCAAGTCCTGAGTAAATGGTACCACATGCAGTGACGTAATGTAAAATGATGAGGTTCCTGCAGAACGTGAAGAGGGGCCTGAGCCCTCCATGTCTCACAGATATTCATTGGCGTTGTGTGGAATGGGTCCCCTATGAAGGCTTTGAGGTTCCTTGAATCGCTTGTGAGGCTCCTTAATGGCAGGGGCTGCACAGTTCCGTGTTATGCCCCTGAAAATCCTGTGATTCTGGGCAGATCACTTAGGGCCTGAGTTAGAACTCAGCAGACGGGTTATTCCATATCAGTGGTGATAGATATTCCATCTGCCGAAATCTAAATCCCATTCTATCCTAAGGGATTTTGATGTCGGCGGATGGGATATCCAGTTGTGATGGAATAACCCGTCCGCCAAGTTGCAAATCAGGCCCTTAGGCCCATATTTATGGGCTTTTGGTGCAAGGCAGTGCAGTCATGATGCCTCACTGTTGCAGTGCGGATCATAACCACCGCAAAGGCCCACATTACATCTTAGTCTATCGCTGCACCAGAACTGTTCCTTTGCGATGCATATTTGGTGCAGTCCCTTGAAACCTTTGCTGATAGCAGCCTCAGTGATGTCAGCAGACTTTGCATCACAGCCTCACAGAACCACTGAACTGACTCATCGTACCAGCTGAGCAATGAATCCTCAACTCCTGGCTTTGCATCGCAAGCCCTCCTTAACAGGATCACCAATGTCAATGCATCTCAAGCTCACACCAAAGTCACCTCACATTTTGGAAGCAACATATTGCTTCGGCTGCGTGAAGCATCTTTGATGTGCATGCTCACAATGCTCTGCAAACCAGGATTTGATGTACTATGTTCAGCTGGCCTCACACGGTCTCTGTAGCTGGCCTGCACTCTATCGCAGTTGGCCTTAACTTGTAAGTTTGTCCTGGTACAGCGTGACCAGATTTCCACAGTTGGCATGCCTTTTAGCTCTATTTTTACTAACACCTTTCAAATTTAATATATCTGGTTTTACTAATGGGATTTCTATCTTTTTGGTCTTGTTTGGTCTTGTTCAATTTACTGTAAATCACTCTTTTCTTCCTAATTCTGATGTGGGCTCATTTTTTGGGGTGTTTTTTCACTGTGTCGAGTGTTACTATTTAAAGTGTTGCACAAATACTTTACACACTGCTTCTGAGTTAAGCCTGACTGCTCTGTGCAAAGCTACCCTAGGGATGAGAACAGGTTAATTTAGAGTTGCTGGTGACTTCACCTTGAGAAGAACTGTGGCTGCAGTTTGCGAAGGTTTTCAATCCCTCAATCAGAAACTCAGGAGCATATTTATGAAAAGTAGTGCTGCACTATTGATGAAAAGTGGCGCTGCACATAGTGCAGAGCCACTTTTCTTGCACCCCTTAGCACACCCCTAATGCCACAGTATGTGCGCCATATTTACAATACAGCACACCATGGAGGAAGTTAGGGGGACAGCGTCAACATTGTTGACACTAGCCCGGTGCTTTGCAGGACTAATGGAAAAAATGTTGACGCTAATGCTGCAAAGCACCCAGAGGCCTATTGAATAACATGGGAGCCTCTTTTTAACACCTGCAAAGAGCAGGCATTAAAAATACAGTTAAAAATGGCACAAGGGACTTATAGATTCCTTTGTGCCATTTTTATGGCCCCCTTAGCACCAGAACGCCCCCCCCCCTTTCATACATTATGCCTGGTGAAGGCATAATGTGGCACAAGGGGATACAAATTGGATCAATGCATGCATTGCACCACTTTTTAAATATGGTGAGGCGTTGTTGCCACCCTAACACAACATTAGCATAAAAACATTTGCTAATGTTGCGCAAGGTGGTGCTAGGGCCTTCATAAATTTGACCCTCAATTTCTTAAAAGAAAGAAAAATGACGAAAAATGAATACATTTCTCCTCATTACCCCTGCCTCAGGGAGGCTCATGATTTTGGCACAAATCCCTGTCAATAATTCTTTGTAGATAAGGATTTGTGTATTGTCTTTTTTATTATTTTCTATATTAAACTTTTTGGCCAAAATTAGGGGTTGGAATAGTAAATCCGATGCATTCCAAAGTCCAACACTTTCCCTACTGTTGATTACATTGCAGTAGGCAGGAATAGTAAGCATAGCTCTCCACAGCCAGGCACTTTCCCTACAGTTGGAGTGGGGATAGTAAATCTGACCCCACCAAAGTCCAATATTTTCTCCACTGTTGCTCATGTTGTGGTGGGAATAGTAAATCTGACTTCTCCAAAGTGAAATATTTTCTCTACTGCTGCTCAGGATTGAGTGATAATAGCAAATCTCCCCTCTAAATGCACAACACTGTCCCTACTGTTTCCTAGATTGGAGTCTGAATAGTAAACCTGACCCCTCTAAAGTCTAAACTTTCCACACTGTTGCTCAGGTTGGAGTAGAAATAGGAAATGTGATACTAGAAAAATACCCCCTTCCGACATGCAGATAACTGCTGAAACAGGATGAGATAATAATGTGATGATGCACTGAGATGGCTGTATCAAATTCCTATCGGTGAAAGACTAGCAACTTCAAAATCATTCTATCACCACCTATGGAGAATTGCCTTGAATCTTTTATACTTTCTCTGTTCTCATTATTATTGTTGCCGCAAGATTGTACTGATGTGTCTCGAAATCCTTGAAAATATCGCTTAACACACTACTATATCTGAACTAGCCCTTTAATCTCTGTATGTACATTTATTATGAGGGATATAGCTCAATGGATGTATTCACAGTTTGAATACCCCCTTATGATTGCCTTTTGATTTTAGTGTTGTATGTTCTTCCATCTCAAGGAATAAAAATGTAAATGGAGACGGGGTGGGGTGCGTTGCATTTTTTGTGGAATGTTGTGTAAAACAATTTTTGTGCGTTTTTGACTTTGCAGGTGCCCTTGTCTGTCTTTATGTGATTACGGAATGGAGCTTAAAAAGGATATACATTTGATTACAAATCAAAAAACTCAAAAGGCAAATGGTATTCTTTCTGGTGTCATTTTTCTAATTGCTCGATGAACGTGTTTACTTTTAATCAAGTGCATGATGAGGCAAATGTGTGTGTGTGAGCCTTAGCCTGTTCACAGTTTACTTGGGATAGTCTAACTCACTTCCAGTTGATAAAGACGTAAAATTTTATGCCAAGGTGTAAAGATGGAGTCCATATATTTTAGTATATGAGAAATTTATTGAGTATTAATTATAATAAGGCTTGCCGAGTAATCTGTGCTGCGTGTCTCTGTGTCTCTCCTCCGAGTCTCCTCTCCGATCTCAACCTCCAACTACTGAATCTCCCACTCTAGAATCCGAACGGAGACACGCGACAGCCTCGCACAAATACATTTAAATAATAACATACATACAATTCATAACAAACACAACACATCTTCCCCCTTAAATAACAATACAAAAAACAATACATACATATTATGAATAAATCAGACAATATAATCATCTAACCATTTGGGTTTACAAGAAATTCTTTTAGCCATTAAACTTGTACCTTCTTTGTTATCACATCCTTTAGGAACACTATCAGCATTTCCAAAGGCTAAATGCTTTTCCATAGACCTAACATTTTCCCCAATAACACTTTCTCCAACATCACTAGTAACACAAGCTGGAACCTCCTCATTTTCCAAATTTCCATCAATACACTCGGAATTCCTTTCAGACACAACAACGTCCTCAATCCTGTCACTCATGGAAGTGTCACTCACCTTATTCTCTTCCATTCTAATATCTTCTAAAAAATAATCTACATTCCGCTTATTAATAGGCTGTCCTTTAAATACCTTTCCATCACTTAAAAGAACCGCATTGCGCAGAACTTTACTTACTTGAAAAGGTTCCGAAAATTGACTCTCACCCTTCTTTACTTTCCATGGTTTCTTCACCTTAACCCAACTACCTACACAAGCTTCCACATCTTTTTTTGAACCCCTACTCCTGTCAAAAGTTTGCTTATATTCCTTATGTTTTTTTACAATTTTATCCCTAACTTCTTCAAATGGCACTTTGCATTCAGAAGCCTCCAATAACCATTCCGGATTGCATTTTGTCCTTGGTACCCTACCCCTCATTAGCTCAAAAGGGGATAAACCAAGTGCTTCATGATAACAAGTTCTATAAGACCACAAAGTTTTATTAACTTGAACCATCCAATCACTCCCATTCTTACATGCAATCTGAATTGCACTCTTGATAACTCTATTAAATCTCTCAATCATACCATTCCCACTAGGATTATATAAAGATGTGGTTCTATGTTTATTACCCACTCTTTCAAAATACTTCTTCGTCAAAGCAGACGTAAACTGCACCCCATTATCACTAATGATTTGTACTGGTAAACCTTCCTCAACAAAAGTACTATCCATAAATATTAGAACCTCCCACAAATCCACTTTATCCACAACTTTCACCACTGGCCACCTGGAGAAAACATCAATCATGGCAATAATATATTTCCCAGGATTACCAATAGGACCCATGATGTCGATGGCAATAGTAAGCCATGGCTTACTTGGAACAATTGGCTCACACATATTAGGTCTTAAAGTACTTAAAGTTTTATCTGAATTTGCACAAAAAACACACTCCCTTACAACCCTTTCAGCCTGAATATCTATTCCTGGCCACCAATACCATCTCTTCACCCTCTGTTTAGTTTTAACTATTCCACAATGAGTTTCGTGACACAACTTCAAAATCCTGTTCCTAAGTGTCATTGGTGGAATAGCTCTATCGCCTCTAAAAATAGTTCCCTTAACAACTGAAAGTTCACTCCTCACTTCCCAAAGCTGTTTAATTGTATTTGGCATTTTAGATTTGTTAGGCCAACCCTTCATCACACATTCCAACAAAGATTGTAAATCACAAGCCTTGGAATATTCCTCCTTCCATACCTCTTCCTTTATACTCAAAGCTTCATCATCATGAATCAGAGCAATTTGTAACTCCTCCGCTACATCCGCATCCCATTCCAAAATCTCAGTGGGCATACGGGACAAATAATCTGCCAGTACATTATTTCTTCCAGGAACATATTCAATATTATATACAAAATCTTGCAAACGCATTGACATTCTCGCAATACTTGCTGATGCCTTATACATTCCTTCGGTGGTCAGTAATTTCACTAACGGTTTGTGATCAGTGTGTAAAATACATTCCTTCCTTACCCCACACAAAAGATCTATAATGCTCCAGTGCCCAAATACATGCAAGTGTCTCCTTCTCTATTACCGAAAAATTCTCTTCATTCGGTGGTAATGCACGAGAAGCAAAAGCAATTATGACTTCTTTACCTGAGGCATCAATTTGTGTCAGCACACCACCCAATCCTTTGTTGCTGGCATCCACGGTCACTAAACTTGTACAATCAGGATCAAAACTACCCAAAATAGGAGCTTGTACAATTGCATTTTTAACATCTTCAAACTCCACTTCACACTCACGTGACCAATTGAATTTAAAGTGGTTTTTCAGCAACTGTCTGATATTGTACACCCTGCTAGAGAAACCTTTTACGAATTTCGCATAGAACTCTATTATTCCTGAAAATGACCTGACATCGTCTTTACACGTAGGAAGTGGAGAATTCAAAATGGCATCTACTAATTTAGGTTTAATGGTCACACCATTCCCACATAACACATGACCAAGATAGGTTACTGACTGTACCCCAAATTTACACTTCGAGTGTTTTACAGTCAAACCCTTCTCTTCAAGAATACTTAGCACATTCTCCAAGACTTTATCATGTTCCAATTAATCCTTACCAAACAATAGTATGCCATCTTGGAAACATCTTACATTGGTATGTTTCCCCAATAACTGATACATCAATCTCTGAAAGATGGCAGCTGCCGAAGCTAAACCAAAAGGTAATCTTTTGTATTGAAAACATCCCACTGGAGTGATAAACGATGTGTACTTTTTACTCGCTTCACTTAATTTGATCTGGTGGTATGCTGCGGATAAATCTATGGTAGAAAACCATTTAGCCCCCTTAATTACTGTCAACATTTCTGAAATTCTCGGTAAAGGAAATTTGTCCACCACAATATTCTTATTCAGGTGGCGCAAATCTATACATAAACAAATCTTCCCATTCACACGTTTCACCACTACCACTGGAGAAATCCACTCGGAAGATTCAATAGGTTAAATGATGTTCGCTTCCTTCAACTTATCCAATTCTTTCTCAACTTCACATCTGATTAGAATAGGAATGTTTCTCACCCTGTGAATTTTGGGACTGGCATTAGACTTGAGAACAATACTATGTTCAAAACCCTCTAAAACACAAATTTTCCCACTAAAAACCTTAGGAAACTTTTTTAACATTTCTTTTGCAATGTTTTCTCCCTCATCCACTACCATGACTGGTTCCGAACTATTCGGATCAAGTGTGATGTGCAAATCTCCTTGGTCCTTTCAACCTAGGACTTAAGGTCCCTTCCTTGCTATGTATAATTTCCCAATAGACTTCCTGTTCTTAAAAGCAAAAGTAAGTTCCCTGAAACCTAACAAATCTATTTTTTCCCCAAATATCAGGTTTCTGTAAACTATTTCCAAGTTTTCAAACAAATTTTGACCTCCATACTTCCTCATTAATGATAGTAAAAGGAGAACCTGAATCGACGTAAACTTGAATTTCAATCCCTCCTATACGCATTAAACATACTGGTTTCTTTTTACTGCAAAATGACTCTTCACGTACATTGAAAACAAATGTTCGATCCTTACTTATCAGTTTACTACCCTGCATGACCCTATTGATCTTATCCTCATCTTCACTTGAGTTATCACCTACTTCATCCACATACTTCACAGTATTATTCTTCTTCTTTTTCTTGCACACCCTAGCAAAATGTCCTATGACTCCACAAGCCACACACTTCTGCTTCAATGCTGGACAATATTTGTAAGAGGCCAAATGTGAGTTACTATTACAGCGATAACACCTTTGACCATCACACTTTGATGTTTCTTGATTCTTCCCACTTTCTTTCTTTAAATCCTTATATTTTATTTTGTTAACTGTGTCATCCGCAAACACCTTATTTTCTGTTTTAACTGCCTTCGCACTACGACTTGATAATTCGGCTTTTCTTACAATAGCTAAAATGTAATCCAACTCAGCATCTCCATTAATCCACAGTCTTTCCTGAATTGCTGGATCACGGGTATGCATTACTACTTGGTCTCTAATTAACTGCCCCTGCAAATGATCAAATTTGCAGTCATTCGCTAATACTCTGAGCGCAGCAACATATTCATCCACAGTCTCACCACATTCTTGCTTCCTCTGAAAAAATTTGTATCTTAGAATGCCTATGCACACTTTAGGTGCAAAGTAATTATCAAACTCCTTCAACACATTCTCAAATACATTAGTGTCCCCACTGCCACTAATCTTTGTCATAGATTCATATACTTTTAGTCCGCAGGGCCCACTGAATGTAGAAAAATCTTCTTTTTCCTTTCTGAACTCATTCTTCCTTCTTCGTCTATCGTCTCTAAAAAATTTAGAAAATACGATTTCCTTTCTGTCCACTTCATACATGGATTCGCACCAGCTGGCCAAAATGTCTGTGGAGGCTGAAGTGAAAATTGCTGTGTAGCCATATTAAACCTGTTAACGTTCAAAATTATGTACAACAATCCATTCGTCTTGAAATGAAAATAAAAAACATAACATTCATGCCAAACTCAATAAAATAGTCAATCCGTTTAAAATATGTCTAAAATAATCCACACAAATTCCTTGGTGTATCGTTTTCCTGCTTTGCTGCTCCTCGTCCGATGACACAACAAAATGTTCAAGCTTCCAGCTTAATACTAAGTTTCCTTGGTAACAGGAAGCGTTGCTAAGGTTTTTCCTTTAATAACGCGTAAGCGTAAGAACGCGTTCAACGTAGTTTGATCAATGTCAGTAGCGCTCCAGTCACAGAACGAAGAGCACGGTTCAGAAGACGCTTGAACCAACGGTAACACTTCAATTTCGAAGCTTTCTGAATCCACAGTAACACTTACTGTTTATTCCGAAGATCTGTAGATCCGTCAATAAAACACGGATGATAGTACCAATGAACGCACCCAAATAATCCGAAGTTTTACCGGCAAGCCTTACTGTTGAAGCATATCTGCGCTGCGTAGATTCCTTAATTATGGATGAGTTCTGATTCTCCCGTCGCCAATTTGTAAAGATGGAGTCCATATATTTTAGTATATGAGAAATTTATTGAGTATTAATTATAATAAGGCTTGCCGAGTAATCTGTGCTGCGTGTCTCCGTGTCTCTCCTCCGAGTCTCCTCTCCGATCTCAACCTCCAACTCCTGAATCTCCCACTCTAGAATCCGAACGGAGACACGCGACAGCCTCGCACAAATACATTTAAATAATAACATACATACAATTCATGACAAACATAAGGCTGTCAACACCATCTCTACTTTCTTTGGAGGCACTGCCTTTGATCGAACAACCCAACCTTTTTTAGTCTGCGGCATCATCACTGCATAACAAAAGTGGCATTTCACCTTTTTTGTTTTCCTAGCACGTTGATGGTTATGCGAAAGAAACATATACTTAAATATCACGTCTATAAAATAAAGTATCTCTTTCCTACATTATTTTACTTGTAAATTATTTTAAAGCTGAACACCATCATTGATCTTTTCAGGGGTAAATTATAAACGTGTGTGCATAATATCATTTTTTTCACGAATGAGGGACTTAGGGGCATATTTAAAAAATTGTGTAACAGCTCTGATGCCCCACTTTTCTTGTGTCGCTTTGCGCCACCCTAACATCACCATGGTAGTACAGTATTTACTCTATGGTGTGCCATGGCTCACTTTAGCATAATAGCATCATAATTTATGACGTCATTGTTGCACTTTGCTGGATTAGCACCATAAAATATGGGGTTTGTAAATATGCCCTTTGGTGTTTATATACAATTATGGCCACTTTAAACGATGCAGGGCAATAGAGCCTTGCAGTGCTGAACTATTATGACTTTCTTTCTGCTTTGCTCTCTGTTTTTTGACAAACCCTACTTGAAACTTTTGCTTTATTCAAGTTTAGAGATTAGAAAGTCTTCTCATCTAATACCAGATAACCCACACAGCAGCACCTTCATAATTCGCTTCCCCTTGTCTGGCCAGCCCTTGCCCATTTTCTTTCAAACTGAGTCTGTACTGCTAGAAGGTGGGATTCTGGGAATGTGCTGCCCCTGAGGAAAAGGCTCTTGACAGAAGAACAGTTGCTCCTAACCAACTGGGACTAGTCCCTCACATCAGAAGGACTGACCAAATTAGGAAGAATTACCAGGTGTTCATGCCAGGTTTCCAGTTGATTGGTGAGCTCCATTCGAGCGAGTGATTCATGACAATATCCCAAAATACTAACTAAGGATAGCTAAAATGTGGTTATCAACGGGTGAAGTGAATCCAGCTACTGCTCGAGGTTGTTTAACAGAAGGCAGAGACAGATGGAGGGAAACACTGTAGCTCTGTGGTAAAGCACTGCAAACATGAACAAATAAATACGTGAGATATAGACACAAAAATGAGCTTCTTATTTATTTACCAGACATTTTCTGAAGTGCTGCAGTTTAACTTTCAATTAGTTTAGAGCCATAAAGTAGTTTGCAAAGTATAGATCTATAACAGCAAGGGAATTTAATCAGAATCAAAGTTCATTCAAAAGTGCAGTGCACAATTTCGATGTCCTGTGATAGTGACTAGAGGTGTGTGAAATTTGCATAATTTGCTTTCACATAATTACATGACATTTCTGGAAAAGTATGCACTATTTGGCAAAATTAGGTAAAATGGTCTTCATTACTACATTGTAACTCGAAATGTGTGGACGCAAAGACTTGTTTTACTAAAAATACATAGGCCCTCATTACAACCCTGGCACTCGGTGTTAAAGCGGCAGTAACACCGCCAACAGGCCAGTGGTAAAAAAAATGGAAACATAACCACGGCGGAAATCGCCAACACATACAGCCACTTTAACACTCTGACCGCCACGGCGGTAGAGATAAACACCGCAGCGGTAATCGCAAACAGACAGGCAGAAGACAATGTACCACCCACAGAATTACAACCCACCCATCCGCCATCAAAAGCATGATGGAAACAGTACTCTGAAGGGAAACCACTCTCCTCTCAAAACTCAAGGAAGAACCAGGATGCCATGAAGCCTGAGCTGCAGGTTTTACCCATGCTGGTGTATCTTCTTATATACCAGGAGCATGAACGCTGGTGATGACGACCACGGTGAGTACTGCACCTAGCACACAAGGGAGGGGGGAGGAAAAAGAGCGTGACACACACACGCAACAAAGCATCACCCCCAGCCCCTCCCCCAACACCATACACAGAAACACATGCTACAACATTACATATACACCCCATAACCCTCAGGAAAAAAGCAAGGACAAAAGGAATGGAGTCAAATGAGTGTAATATTAGTAATACTTAGAAATACTTTCAGAAAGCAAAAACAGTATGTACAATATGTGCTATATATAGAAAATGCGGGACAATGCCCACTCAAAAATTGTCCATGGCCCACTGAGTCAAAACACATAGGCCAAGCCCACACTTGACTCCTGCCTCAATACGGAGAGAACACTGCAGGGGCATCAGGTCGAGAACACACAGGCACCTCAGGGGGACAGGGACTGGGGGGCACCTCAGCTGAAAGATGGTACAACACCACTGCTCCTGAAGGGGGGCTCCATGCCCACTGCTCGATCCTGGGGAGTGCAAGGCCACAGTCTCTCAAGTGGGTGGTTTGCCCACTGTTTGGTCCTGGGGAGTGCAAGGACACAGACTCTCAAGTGGGTGCTTTGCCCACTGCTTGGTCCTGGGAAGAGCAAAGCCACAGTCTCTCTAGTGGATGCCTTTTCCACTGGCTTAGGAGGGGGCCTTGTGCCCAGTGTGGTTCATACTGGCAAGGTGGGGCTGAGTGGATGCCTTCTTCACTGGTTCTGGAGGGGGCCTTGTGCCCAGTGTGCTTCATCCTGGCATGGAGGGGCTGAGTGGATGTCTTCTTCCACTGGTTCTGGAGGGTCTTTGTGTCCAGTGTGCTTCATCCTGGCAAGGAGGGGCTGAGTGGATGCCTTCTTCCACAGGTTCTGGAGGGGATGTGCACCCTGTGATGCAGATGTTTTAGAGTGCAAGGTCAAAGTCTCTCACCTGGGTGTCACAACAGCATTTGCAGGGTCCAGGACGCACTGCAGCCCATGTAGTCACCACTACACACTGCTCTCCAGCGGTGATGGCTGCTCAGTGGATGGCAGTTGCGCTGCAGGTGGCGGTGCTGTCAGTGGTGGTGTAGCCTCCAGGCCCTCACCTGCAGAATCGAGCGGCTGCCCACTGGGGCTGCTGGCAGTGGTGCTGCTTGCAGTGGTGCAGGTGGCGGTGTTGGCTGCAGTGCAGGTGGCGGTGCTGCCCGCGGTGCAGGTGGCGATGCTGCCCGCGGTGCAGAAGGCGGTGCTGGCTGCGGTGCAGGTGGCAGTGCTGGCGGTTGTGGTGGTAGCCTCCAGGCCCTCACAGCACCCTCAAAAGGCTGCCCACTGGGCTGCTGCTGCTGGCGGTGGTGCTGCTTGCAGTGGTGCAGGTGGCAGTGCTGGCAGAGGTGCAGGAAGCAGTGCTGGCAGCGGAGCAGATGGTTCTGGCGGTTGTGGTGGTAGCCTCCAGGCCTTCACCTGCAGCCTCGGACGGTTGAAGTGCCATGGCTTGTGTTCTGTGCCCTTTCCTGCCCTTGGCACATGGTGGTGCCTGCTTGCTTCTGCCAGCTGGAGTCTTTGACTTGGCCTTGCTGGCTGGTTGTGCCTCCTTCCCCTTGCTGGCTGCTGTCCCCTTCTTTGCCTTGCCAGGTGGGGGAACCTTCTTGGGCTTGGCAGGTGTTGGTGGCACACCAGCTGGGCTGACGGGTGCCTCCTTGGAGCCTCTCACAGCAGCTGAAACCACAGCGGACGTGGACTGGGTGGCTGAGGTGCTGGGCTGGGTTCTGGACACCATGGCCCGAGGTGAAGGACGGGGGGCAGAGGGGTAGGGAAGAGGTCAATGGTGGTGAGGGAAAGCCTCATAGGGACACTGGGGCGGAAAGAGGGTGAAGGTTTGGGAGTGGAGGAAGAGGGGGTGGTTTTAGGAGGTGTCAGTCTGCTGTGTTTGGGTGCAGGTGCATGTGCTAGATGCTGTTGTGAGCTGGATGGCTGTTGGGTGGCTGTGTGCTTGCGTTTGTGTACTTTGGGAGGACGGGTCACAGACACAGTGGGAGAGGACACAGAGGACGTGTGCATTGATGTGGGGGTGGTGACTGCCAGTGAGGGGCGTGTAGTGATAGGCGTGCTGGTGATGGAGGTAGTGGATGAGGATGTAGTGCATGCACGTGTGAGTGGAGACGATACTGGGAGGGGGTGGACGAGGAGGAGGACACAGTGGACACAGTGGATGTTGGTGTGTCTGCATGGGGATGGTGCTTGGGTGAGTGCCTGTGAGATGAAGTGTGGTGCTTGTGTTTGCCTGAGCCACTTCTGTGTGTTGATTTGGGTGATTGCTGGTCTGAAGGTGTGCTTGGGATAGGTTGCGGTTAAGGGGATTGGGACTGGGTAGAGGAGGTTGGAGGGGGAGGCTGCAGAGAGGGACAATGGCTGCCATCAGTGAGGAGGCCAGAGCCTGGATTGCTCTCTGTTGGGCCACCACGCCAGAGTGAATGCCCTCCAGGTATGCATTTATTTGTGCAAATGCCTTTCGACACCCTGGATGGCATTCAGTATGGTTGACTGCCCAACAGTGAGGGATCTCCGGAGGTCAATATCCTCCTCACTGTGGGCAGCAAGGCTGACTGGGGCAGGGCGTGAAGTGCCTGGGGCGAAGGAGATGACCACCTTCCTGGGTGAGCAGGCATGGGAAACACGCTGTGGGGCTGCTGGGAGGACAGTGATGGTATGGGGTGGCGGCAGTACCTGTTGTTGGGGTGGGCACAGAGGTGTCCGCCGCCGCCAGGGAGCTTCCATCGGAGGAGGAGTCGCTGTCGGTAGGTAGTGTCCCCTCCTGTCTCCCTCATGGTGCTCCTCTCACCCTTCGTCCCACTGGTGCCCCCACCGTCAGTGGATTCGGCCTCCAGGCCCATGTGGGATGCAGCTCCTTCCGTCGCCGGTGTCTCTGCTCCCCGGCCAGATGATGCTAATGCAGACAAGGACAGGGTGGCAAAACAAAAATGGGGGGAGAGACAAAGGATACACTTGGTCAATGCCAGCAACAACACTACGGTTGGCATACACAACACATAGGGATCAACCCTATGCACTAGGCCATGCACTACCAGCTACAATACCACTCATCAGCCCATGGGGTACATTGCTTAACGTCATTAGCTGCACACCTGAAACCAACAGGATCCCGCTCAGTAGTAGATGGCCACTAACACTATTGGGGTTGGAGTGCTTCAGAGCCTGCCCAACAAGGGACCTACCTTGCCAGTTTTCTCTGGCCTACGGGCACTCACAGCCCGCGAAGTCATGATTCTGAATCAGTATTCTCCCCCGTGTGGCTGCTGTGATGCCTTCAAGCGCCCATCTAACTCCGGATAGGCCACCTCCAGGATGCGGAACATCAGGGGCATCAGGGTATGATGGGCACCCCTTCCTCGTTAAGAGGCCAGCCCCAGCTGGGCCTCTGCCATCTTCCTTGCCCAGCGGCGCAGGTCCTCCCACTGTTTGTAGCAGTGGGTGCTCCGCCTGTCAAAGACCCCCAGGGTCCACACCTCCTTGGCGATGACACGCCAAATCACCTTTTTTTCTGATGGGTGCTGACCTGCAGAAAAAATACAGCAGAAAAGGGATTATTCATATCGTCCGGACTGTTACACTCATGGCCAACAATATACCTCCCATCCCCTTACGCACAGACATTGACCACCAGCCATGCAGCACTCTGCCCAGAACCTCTCAGCCCCCCCTACACGAGGCTTAAACACACAGCAATCCCCACATTCTTGGCACATCATGCTCACAGTGTACTCACCTGTTTGTCTGGAGGACCATAGAGTGAACTGTACTGGGGTAGGACACCATCCACCAGTCTCTCCAACTACTCCGAAGTGAAGGCTTTGGCCCTTTCCCCAGACACTCGAGCCATTGTCGCTTCCAGACACAGGTCACAGCAGCACTTGCAGTGTAGGTCCTCTCCTGTTGAAGGACAGGTATCAAGTGAGTGAACAGATAGAAAATGGCGGTCACGTCTGCGGCGGTGCATACCGTCACCGCTGGCGTACATCGCCATTCGCTCCTGGAACCCATAGGGCCCAATGATAACCAATGCGAAGTTGCGCGGCGATGATCGACCGCCGACTGCAGACCGCAACGGCGCACAACGCCAGCGGAATTACCTCATTTCCACTTGTCTCTCTTCACAGGTCAGGCAGCAGCCATTTCAGGGGGGCACAGGCCATGGCACCTAACTGCATCACAGCAGACATTGGCACATCCACTGACTCTTGAATTCACGTAATGTTTCTGTATAGGAAGAAATGAATTTTATGATAACATACGTGTGAATATGACCCTCTGCTCACCGTTCTTACCATCAATGTTGTAATGAGGGCCACAGTGCCATAAAGAACAAGTACAGCAAATTACAATAACTCGCATTCCAGTCATGTGCGTTGTTCAGGCTCTCTCTTGCTGTAATTTTATCATGAATTTGGTGTAGTTACACTGTGTGGCATCATGGTATAATTTTGGTAATTCTGTCTCACAAACTTGATGTGAAATTGTAGAAATTACATCGATTAGGCCAGCATAATTGAAATTTCTATCTCGGCCTTGTAGTGACTCTAATCAAGACAGATACAGCCAAAAAGAAAGTCTGAGCAGCTTCCTCTTCTGGAATTTCCTGAATCCGAAAAGGTTGGGATTTGATCTCAATGTGGTTTCAAGGGCATTGCACTGGCTGATTGCCTGTACTGAAAGGGATATTTCTTGTTGTTTAATTTTACTGAGCTATCGTTGGTGAATACATACAAATTCTAATTAGGATTTGCAAAAAGTATGAAAAGCAGATTTCATAAGTTCAGGTTTCTGCCATCTTCGCTCACACTGTGTTGCAGCCAGCTGTTGTGGTGACAGCAGCACCGGAAGGCGGCCTATTTAACGTTAGATGGTGAAGTACAGGGGTTTCTTTATTGACAGTTCTTAGCAAGCAGGCAGCAATAAATTGCGGTTTTGGACGGGTGCCTAATTGGTGAGAGTCTATGTTTTGTCTCGTAGAATAAATATATGCAGACTCCTAGAATGGAGACTGACATACTGTTGACAAGATGATGCTATCTGAATTCTACGATCAGACTGGAGGCGTCCTACCACTTCACTTTGTACCAACATTTGATTTTTAATGTTTAGTTATTGGAAATGGCGCCTACACTCGTTTCGAGAATTGGACATCTTTTTTATTATCAGACTTTTCCTGTGCATGAAAGAAAAAGAAAGAAGAAAAATTAAACAGAAAGAGGAATAAAACGATAAGAAAACAATAACAGAAGGTGAAAGCAGGAATTAAAAAGAATAAGCAAGAGGGAGATGAAGAGACAGATGCTAGATCAGTACTAGGGTCCAAATCACAAAACATTTTTGATTGTTGGAAATACACGCGCTTGATGATAAGTGAGTTGTTGATTCAAACAAAAAGCTGGCTATTGAAGGTGAACATTATTTACAAGGATATTTATGTATACTTTTGTTGCATGTTTCTTGTGGTGGTCATGTATTTGTATGCTGTTGTGTTTCTGTGTTGCATTACTACATTGTTTGGTACTGTGGCAGTTACTTTATATTCTGTTCTGATTTGCGGTGCTGAGATGTTATTTGTTTATTGCCTATGTATTTTTGGTTTGTATTATTGTATTGTTAGTCACTCAGTCACATTTATTGCTTTAGTCAATAAAAAACAGAATTATATTTAGATCTCTATCTATCTCTCTCTCTCTCTCTCTCTCTCTCTCTATATATATATATATATATATATATATATATATATATATATATATATATATATCCAAGCAATAAGCTAAAACAATCATAGTTACACCCAAGTTAAAAGGATGGGTAACAGGAAAAATACATTGACTAAAAAATCTTTGGCCTAAAGAAAATCTTGCACTAAACTTAATAATTTCATTTCATCTCAAATATGCAGACTGCTTTTAATTTTATGTAAACTCAGGTTCATAACAATAATAAAATGCCTACTGCTCTTATCTCCCAGAGTGCCCTGCATGAGGCGCTCACTACTGGGAATATCAAAGTGCGTTCTCCTAGTGCCATGTTATGAGCAGGCAACTTTATTGATTAAAAGGTGAGTGTGGCACAAAGTGCAATATCAAGGTGCTTTGTGCAAATATTCTTGAGATACAATATGACCCAGCATCTCTAACGGGTTAAGTAAGTCTGGCAAAATGCATTGCTGAATACATGTGAAAGTTAATGCAGGGACTATAGGGTGCCATTGTTAGCACGCTTGCCTTAATAAGTAAACTTACAAGGGGACGCAAATCGGTCGATGAACCTTTTGGCTCGCAATTAAGTTGTTCTTACCATAGCTCCAGTATTTAATAAATAACCAACACACAATATCAATAATCACCAACAAACAATAACATCAATAATCAGTGGAGTCAGTAATTGTCACACACCATGACCTTTCAGTCATGAAAAACCACACCATTTAGTATATTTATTTCCCTATATTAACAATGCTAAGGTCATGTAGAATAATCTCAAAATCAACTGAAACACATACAGAAACATTACTGGCTGTCCAAAGCGGCGAAAGAAACGTAATCTAATCAAAGCTTGAGCTTTAACACATTCTAAGGCTACAGTGCAAATTAATAACAAAGTCAACTGCGTCAAAGTGATTTCATACATTCAAATTAGGCAGAGAAATTAATTAAGCATTATTCCCTACTAGCACAATTTCATTAGTGAGGATCCTTAACTAACAGAAGATTAGCATCAGCATGTTGGGCTTCATCCTAAATAATTTAGTAACACAAATTTGGAAAACATCTAACTATGGCCCTATCAAATAGATGCAGCTGGTACCTAGGAAAGAAAAGCAAATACACATGATAATCAACAGTCTAATTCATAATACCTATCCTCAATATGGATCAGCAGGCACAGTCAGTCTTCGTCGTCAGGACATCAGTCAATAAACAAGGCAATCAGTATTCAGCATGTGTTCGGAATGGGGTCTTTGGTTAGCAGTCAGGTTACCCCCGTCCAAGGAAGGACCCTCCCTCCAGTCAGAGTAAAAGAGAATCACCCTCAGCTAACCCCTGGTTACCCCCTTGGTATCTTGGCACAAGCAGTAGGCTTAACTTCAGAGTGCTAGATCGCACACAGTAATTCAATGAAATCACTACAAAATGAAACAACACAGGTTTAGAAAAGTAGAAAATATTTATCTAAACAAAACAAGACCAAAATGACAAAAATCCACAATACAAAAGTCAAGTTATCACTAAAATACAAAGAGTCTTCATGTAATTTTAAACACAACACTAACGCTGTTAGTGTGAAAATGTACCTTGGGTGTGTCAAAAATAACCACGCACTGGCGTGTGTCAAAAAGGGCTTGCGATGCATCGATTTTACTCACGAGCGAGACCTTGGGTCGTTTCTCCGGGTGTCGATCCGGACAGCACTCTCAGGTCCGGGCAGGCCTTGCGTTGTTTTTATACACCCAGCGGTGTTTGCATCAGAAATTCAGCCGCACAATGAACCGAAGACCACGCAGCGCGGGTTGCAATCTCACCAGCCTTCATCAGCAATGCTGTGTATTGTTTCTCCAGCTCCAGGCGTTGATCTTCCAGTCGTGTTGCAGACGAGCGTCGATTTTCAGTCACGAAGCAGGTGGCGCGTCAATTTTTCAGCCGCAGATCGGAGTCGCTTCGATCTTTTCCTTGCACAGCGGTCTGTGCATGGATTTCTCACTTCAGGGTCCCAGGAACTGGATGGGCACCACTTGGCAGAGTAGGAGTCTCAGCAAAGGCTTCAGGTGCTGGCAGGGAGAAGTCTTTGCTGTCCCTGAGACTTCAAACAACAGTAGGCAAGCTCCAAATCAAGTCCTTGGAGAGTTCTTCACAAGAAGGAAGGCAACACAAAGTCCAGTCTTTGTCCTTTAGCACAGGCAGAAGCAGCAACTGCAGGAGTGCTCCACAAAGCACAGTCATAGGCAGGGCAGCTCTTCAGCTCTTCCCCAGGCAGAGGTTCCTCTTGGTTTCCAGAAGTGTTCTAAAGTCTGTGGTTTTGGGTGCCCTTCTTATACCCATTTTTCCCTTTGAAGTAGGCCTACTTCAAAGCAAAGGTTCTTTTGAATGTGAAATCCTGCCCTGCCCAGGTCAGGCCCCAGACACACACTAGGGGGTTGGAGAGTGCATTGTGTGAGGGCAGGCACAGCCCTTTCAGGTGTGAATGACCACTCCTCCCCTCCCTTCTAGAACAGATGGCTCATCAGGAAATGCAGACTACACCCCAGCTCCCTTTGTGTCACTGTCTAGTGAGAGGTGCAACCAGCCCAACTGTCAAACTGACCTAGACAGGGAATCCATAAACAGACAAAGTCACAGAAATGGTTTAAGCAAGAAAATTGCATTTTCAAACACACAATCTCAGAATCATCTTTACTAAAAGATGTATTTTTAAATTGCGAGCTCAGAGACCCCAAACTCCACACGTCTATCCGCTTGTATATCTAAAGGTAGCCCCCATGTTAACCTATGAGAGGGACAGGTCTTGCAACAGTGAAAAACAAATTTAGCAATATTTCACTGTCAGGACATATAAAACACCTAACTACTTGTCCTACCTTAACCATACACTGCACCCAGCCCATGGGGATACCTAGGGCCTACCTTAGGGTGCCTTATATGTAAGAAAAGGGAAGGTTTAGGCCTGGCCAATGGGTACACTTGCCAAGTCGAATTTACAGTTTAGAACTGCACACACAGACACTGCAGTGGCAGGTCTGAGACATGATTACAGAGCTACTTATGTGGGTGGCACAACCAGTGATGCAGGCCCACTAGTAGCATTTGGTTTACAGGCCGTGGGCACCTCAGGTGCACTTTTACTAGGGGCTTACTATTAAATCAAATATGCCAATCATGGATAAACCAATTACATACACATTTTGTATAGGAACACTTTCACTTTAGCACTGGTTAGCAGTGGTAAAGTGCCCAGAGTAACAAAAACGGCAAAAACAGAGTCCAGCACACATCAACAACCTGGGAAACAGAGGCAAAAAGTTAAGGTAGACCATCCCAAGGATGAAAAGTCTAACAGCATCAAAATTCATAAAACACAAAGACTTTCAGCAATAAAGTTAAGCAAGTCTCTTGTTAGGACTCAAAATGGGCAAGAATTAGCTATCCCACTCCCGAGCAGTTCTGTTAAATTAAAACTACTGAAACTATTTCCCAAATCCCTATTGGTCAGTTAATCGCATGTTCACATTTTTACCAATAAAACTAAAAGTCCAAATCTATGAATTCTACCATTAATCCATTCACATGTCGTTGATTGGTAGTCCTGCAATATCCTTCTCATCCAGCTTGTCAGGTAACAATATTGTTGCAGCTTCTACTCCAGTCAGTAGCTCCATTGTTTTTTGCATGAGAAAGTCAATCTCACACGCATTACACACAAAATTTTACATTAGCAAGAACCGCATACTCGAGCAGTCAGTTCTCATGAGAAAGGATTCTCAGTTACGAGCACATTTAAACAATGCAAAAATTAAAATCACAATTTAACTCTCTAGGACAGCCATTTATTAAATGTTAAGGAATACATTTTTTACATGCTGCCTGGCAAGCAGGCAAATACACTCACTAAGTTAAGGCCTACAACTAATAAAACTAAAGCATAATGTATAACCCTTAATATGACATTTTACAACATTAGTTAAACATATATTTAACATTTCACAATATTAATTCTCTAGTAAGTACACTTCGTGAATATTGGCGGCCACTCTTCGTGATCACATTTTCAAAGGCATGCATTATTTTTCTTCATTATTATATTTTCTACATAAACCCCTTATTCAGAATACATGAACACATATTAATAATTTGTATGAATACACCTGTGCTAGCACCATTATCAGGAAAAAGTTACATGGTGGGATAGCGGAGCTGTTGGTCTTACAGGTCATGTCCCCAATAGCAGCTACACTGGTAAATAGTTATGAAAGTAATTATCCATGGGCCCTTCAAACGGCACCCCTTACCAAGCTAAATGCAGCTCCAATGCCATAGTGGCACACTTCGGTCCACTTAAATACAGTAATTGGTTATCAGCTTTTGGGCTGTCTAGGGATCATGTGTTTAAGTGACTTGTGAGAGCAGAAATGCTATGAGTTCATCCCAAAAAATTCCCATACCGCAATAGGAAACATGGGCTGGACTGAGAGGAGCAGAGGGCAGATACTTCCAAGCAGGTGTGAGTACCTATGGTCAGAAATATCAGCCTCTACAGTCTTCTCCTGCGTAGGTCTAGCTTGGGGCAGCAACACCGGAAGGGCTGCCATGATTCATGCTTATAGCTACATAACCTTCAAGCCCCATTCCCACCTTAATGGGGCCATGCTGGGATACATTTTGGTACTGGTAAATCTAATAATCACATGTATAAAATCGCTCTGCCAGTCCTTCTGTTTATTGTTTCTGGTAGATATGGTTGTGGTTTCCCTTCCAGGTAAGAGATGTTCAGGTGGAGTAGAGCAGCCAAGTTCTTTAGTGAGATTAAGTCGTAGGCCCTCAAGGCTCTCTTCAAATTCCTGTTTATAGTTTTTTTCCAGGCTGTGTAGGAAAGTTTCCCACTCTTTAACACAGTTTGTTCAATTTGAAGGGACATGATGGCATCCTATTGGTGTCAGGTGTCAGGTATTGGTGTTAGGGGTTGCAGTGGATCTCAAAATCACCTTTTAGGTGAGCTTTTAACAAGTTGGTGGGCACCTTCAGGACTCTAATTTAGTATTTCAGTATGGCAGATTTGCAGGCTAATGCTTGGTTCACCAAGCCAAATTCCAGTCTGAGTGTCATCCGATGAATGTGATATGGTGGCTGGAATATTTTCCTGTGCCCTGTGCAATGAATAAGCTCCAAGCCTGGGGCAAATGCTCCAGGGATGGCCTGGAGACCACATTACAGAGCAGGAAGAAGGGTTCTGTTCATGACCCTGATTTTGGGAGCTGCTTAGTTTCTGTTATGACATTGTGCTGTGATGTTTTGAGATATGTAATTACTGTAAATATGTGGCCAAATGTTGTCACATTCTAAACTAAAGTGGCACATGTCCTTAAAGTTCCAGAGGTAAACAACCATTTGCACTGTCTAGCATGGTACAATACTACTGGTCCAACTCTACAACTGTTTCAGCAATGAGTCAGCCAAAAGCAGGGAGTTTCCTGGTATTTTGGAATGTACTCAGATGGTGTTAAATTATTAAAAGAGTAGCCCTTCCTCTCGACGTCATTGATAATGCTGTTTGGAGATTCCGAGGAAATGCCCTTTAACCTTTGTGTATAGTCATATTGTTAGAAATGGGGTCGTTGGTTGGCAGTCAGGTTACCCCATGTCCAAGCAAGGACTATTACTCTAGTCAGGGTAAGTCACACACAATCCAAATTATCTTGTGCCCACCCTCTGGTAGCTTGGCACTGAGCAGTCAGGCTTAACTTAGAAGGCAATGTGTAAAGTATTTGTGCAATAAATCATACAATGACACAATATAGCACCACAAAAATACACCACACAGTGTTTAGAAAAATATATTATATTTATCTGGATATTTGAAGGTCAAAACGATCAAACATGCATTAAGTAAATGTAGAGATATCACTGAAAAGTGATATAAATAGTCTTAAGTCTTTTTAAAGCAAACAAAGTCTCTTTCACACACAAAGTACCTGGTTTGCGTGAAAATTCTCCGCAAAGGGGCCGCAGAGGAGGAGAAGTGGGAAAACAAAGGGGTGTGCGTTGATTTCCCGGGACGCACATGGCGATGCATCATTTTGTTTCCTCGCAGGGACGGCTGGGCGTCGATTTCCGGTGCTTGGTTGTGGATCCTCTTCGGGTTGCAGGGTTTTCAGATGCCCCTGGGTCTGTGCGTGGAATCCTGGGCTTGCGGAGGGAAGTCACATGTGCTGCGTCATCCTGGTGGGCGTTGCGTGGAAGTTTCTTTCACACGACAGGCACTGCGTCGATTTACCCTCTGGAAGTCAGGCTGGGCCGTCCCAGGTCGGCTGTGCGTCGATCCGGTAGGCTGTGCGTCGAAACTCCGGTCGCAACTCAGGCTACGCGTCAATCTTCTCTTTGCGAAGTCACGCTGCATAGTTCCGGTTCAGCCTGAGGGGAATTTTTCACTGCGGGGCAGGCTGTGCATTGGTTTTAGCAAGCTGTGCATCAAATTTTCCCCGCACATGGAGTCCAGTTACAAGAGAGAAGTATTTTTGGTCCTGAGACTTCAGGGAGCAGGAGGCGAGCTCTATCCAAGCCCTGCAGAGCACTTCTTCACCACAGCCAGAGAGCAGCAAGGCAGCAGGGCAACAGCAAGGCAGCAGTCCTTCACAGAAAGCAGTCAGGTGAGTCCTTTGGGTAGCCAGGCAGTTCTTCTTGGCAGGATGCAAGTTCTGGTTACAAGTTTCTTCTCCAGGAAGTGTCTGAGTTGGAAGGGGCAGAGGCCCTGTTTATATACTAAAATGTGCCTTTGAAGTGGGGGACACTTCAAAGAGTGGCTTAGAAGTGCACCAGGTCCCTTTTCAGTTCAATCCTGTCTGCCAGGGTCCCAGTAGGGGATGTGAGAGTCCTTAGTGTGAGATCAGGCCCTCCTCTCTCCCAGCCCAGGAAGACCCATTCCAAATGCAGATGTGTGCAAGTGAGGCTGAGTATCCTGTGTTTGGGGTGTGTCTGAGTGAATGCACAAGGATCTGTCAACTAAACACAGCCAGACGTGGATTGTAAGGCACAGAAAGATTTAAGTGCGGAGAAATGCTCACTTTCTAAAAGTGGCATTTCTAAAATAGTAATATTAAATCCAACTTCAGCAGTAGGATTTTATATCACCATTCTGGCCATACTAAATATGACCTTCCTACTCCTTTCAGATCAGCGCTACCACTCAAACAATTTATGAGGGCAGCCCCAATGTTAGCCTAGGAAGGGAGTAGGCTTCACAGCAGTGTAAAAACACATTTGGGAGTTTTACAGTACCAGGACATGTAAACTACATAGGTACATGTCCTGCCTTTTGCCTACACAGCACCCTGCCCTATAGGTTACCTAGGGCATAACTTAGGGGTGTCTTATATGTAGAAAAAGGGGTGGTTTTAGGCTTGGCAAGTACTTTAAAATGCCAAATTGAATTGGCAGTGAAACTGCACACACAGGCCTTGCAAGGGCAGGCCTGAGACAAGGTTAAGGGGCTACGTAAGTGGGTGGCACAATCAGTGCTGCAGTCCCACTAGTAGCATTTAATCTACAGACCCTGGGCACATATAGTGCACTCTACTAGGGACTTATAAGTAATTTAAATAGTCCAATTGGGTATGAGCCAATGTCACTATGTTTTAAGGAGAGAGCATATGCACTTTAGCACTGATTAGCAGTGGTCCTAAAGTCAGCAAAAATGAGGTCAGAAAAAGAGATGGAGGAAGGCAAAAAGTGTGGGGATTACCCTGCAGAAAGGCCATTTCCAACACATATTTGTAATCTTTCTTTTTCCCTTGACACCAGTCATCTCTGCCTTAGAGAAAGCTGCTCCAGTGAACCTCAAGCAACGTCACACATCTGGCAGCAGTGCTCTATTCTTCTAGGAAGGGTGGAGTTTCATTTAGCTGTCCGAGTAAAACATGGTGCTATTGTTTGTTGGCTAGGTTTATGATGTGTACGGGCCCTTGTCCTCCAATGAGTACTTTATATGTGCCATCATTCAGCAAATGCCAGAATTTAAATTGTTGTTTGCTGGAAGTGCAGCTGTAAATTCCATCCTCCTCGTCAATATGAGAACTTTCTTTTCGCTCTGAAGTTAAGATTGCGCTCCAAGAGCACACACACATCATGAATCCTGTCAACAAACAATGGTACTGGATTACCTCCAGACACATAAATGATGCATCTCCTGTTTCCAAGAGCAGAAATCTTCATCCTGACGCGTGGCATTGCTTGGGGTTCCATTGAGCAGCTTATCTCGGAGGCAGGGACGATTGCATTAATTCCTATGGGGCATGAAATATTCAAAATACGAATGTGCACAAATGCTAAAGAGCAAGACTTCCTCAGTATGGCTTCTACAAGACATTATGAGTGATTTAAGGTGACTGGTCTAATCTTTTAGTGATTAACTCATTCTTAGCACTTTAAAAAATGCAAGTAAAATGAATGCAACGCTGCCGTTTTTAAATGACTGATGTCCCAAATAGTCAAACCAGTGGAGCAGCAGTATGTCATCACCTTAGACAGTGTCATTGACATTTTAAAATAACATATGTCTTTTATCTGGAAATGTTGTAGCTTTTGATGATAAATCTAAAGTAACTAAAAAGCAAAAACAGTACAATAATGTTAAACAAAGTTAAGTATCGACAAAATATATGACACAATACTAAAGGGCAAAAATGAGCAGAAAACAGGAGTACAATATAACAGCAATACGATGCAAAAATGTAGTACAAAAACATGATGTCACAAAAAACACATTTCACTACCACAACACAAATGCAATGTAACAACACACAAAAAACATAAAAAAGCAACCCAGCCAAAAACAAATTCCACAAGAACCTGCCACAGCAATGCAGCACAAAATGACTCAATTTTACAGCACAAAATGACATAACAGTTAATGAAACAAGACAACACAACAGAACAGTAAACATAGCACTACAATACAATAGCAGAATATCACACATTTACAAGAAGACAAAAACGGTACCATATTGTTAGAAATGGGGGCTTTGGCTGGCAGTCAGGTTACCCCCTGTCCAAGCAAGGACCCTCACTCTAGTCAGGGTAAAATAGAATCACCCTCAGCTAACCCCTGCTTACCCCTGTGGTAGCTTGGCACGAGCAGTAGGCTTAACTACAGAGTACTAGGTGTAAAGAATCTGTACCAACACACACAGTAACTTAAGGAAAACACTACAAAATGACACAACACAGGTTCAGAACAATAGGAACTATTTATCAAAACAAAACAAGACCAAAATGACAAAAATCCACAATACACAAGTCAAGTTATCACGATGATCCGAAAACTACGCAGCGTGGGTTGCGATCTCACCAGCCTCAGTCAGAGATGCTGTGTGTCGTTTCTCCAGCTCCGTGCATCGATTCTTTGGTCGTGTGGCAGGCGAACATAGATTTTTAGCTGCAAAGCCGGCGGCACGTAGATTTTTCAGCCGCAGATCAGAGTCGCATCGATCTTTTCCCCGCACAGTGTTCTGTGAGTGAATTTCTTCCTCTTAGGCTGGCAGCTTCTCCTTTCAGGGTCCCAGGAACTGGATGGGCACCAAAGGGCAGAGAGTAGGAGTCTCTCCAGAGACTCCTGGTGCTGGCAGAGAGAAGTCTTTGCTGTCCCTGAGACTTCAAAGAACAAGAAGCAAGCTCTAAATCAAGCCCTTGGAGATCTTTACAAGATGGAAGGCACACAAAGTCCAGTCTTTGCCCTCTGGCAGAAGCAGCAACTGAAGGATAGCTCCATAAAGCACAGTCACAGGCAGTGCAGCTCTTCTTCTTCAGCTCTTCAGCTCTTCTCCATGCAGAGGTTCCTCTAGGTTTCCAGAAGTGTTCTAAAGTCTGTGGTTTTTGTTGCCCTTTCTTATACCCAATTTCTCCTTTGAAGTAGGCCTACTTCAAATCAAATTCTCTCTTGAATGTGAAATCCTGCCTTGCCCAGGCCAGGCCCCAGACACTCACCAGGGGGTTGGAGACTGCATTGTGTGAGGGCAGGCACAGCCCTTTCAGGTGTAAGTGAACACTCCTCCCCTCCCTCCTAGCACAGATGGCTCATCAGGAAATGCAGACTACACCCAGCTCCCTTTGTGTCACTGTCTAGCGTGAGGTGCAACCAGCCCACCTGTCAAACTGATCCAGACAGAGAACCCACAAACAGGCAGAGTCACAGAAATGGTATAAGCAAGAAAATGCTCACTTTCTAAAAGTGGCATTTTCAAACACACAATCTCAAAATCAACTTTACTAAGATGTATTTTAAATTGTGAGCTCAGAGACCCCAAACTCCACATGTCCATCCGCTCCCAAAGGGAATCTACACTTTAATCATATTTAGAGGTAGCCCCCATGTTAACCTATGAGAGGGACAGACCTTGCAGCAGTAAAAAACAAATTTAGCAATATTTCACTGTTAGGCCTTTTTAAACACATTACTATATGTTCTACCTTAACCATACACTGCACCCTGCCCTTGGGGCCACCTAGGGCCTAACTTAGGGGTGTCTGACATGTAGGAAAAGGGAAGGTTTAGGCCAAGCAAGTGGGTACACTTGCCAAGTCGAAGTTACAGTTAAAACTGCACACACAGGCGCTGCAGTGGCAGGTCTGAGACATGATTACAGAGCTACTTATGTGGGTGGCACAACCAGTGCTGCAGGCCCACTAGTAGCATTTGATTTACAGGCCCTGGGCACATCTAATGCACTGTACTAGGGACTTACTAAAAAATCAATTATACCATTCATGGATAAGCCAATTATATACACATTTTGTAAAGGAGCACTTGCATTTGGGCACTGGTTAGCACTGGTAAAGTGCCCAGAGTAACAGAAACAGCTAAATCAGAGTCCAGCTCACATCACACCCTGGGAGACAGAGTCAAAAAGGTAAGGGAGACCACACCAAAGATGAAAAGTTTAACACATATATTAAAACAACAGAATAAAAAAAGAGCAAACTATAAATTACAACAAAATAGCACCACAACAGAACACAAAACCACATCAACACAGCACACTCTAATAGAGTATATTGCAAATTTGTTTTGAATTGGTCTGTAATAGTACTCTGCTGATGTCTTGGGGTGTTTGTTGGTCTTGCTCTATTTTAATGTCAAATTGTGTTTTAAGTGTGTTGTCATAGTGCTTCAGTGTTTTATATTTTTACTGTGTTATATTGTGGTGTTGTGGTGTAAACGTGTTTTGTTATTTTGGCATTGTTCTGTTGTTATATGTGTGTGTTAATACAATATTGGCGATGTGCTGTCGTGCTTTTGCTGTACCTCAACTGCAAATTATCTCCTTAAATGTTAACTCTTCTTGTAAGACATTATCATCTCCTCAAATCTATTTTCATAATATGGTGCTAAAACGCGTTTGCAACAAAGACTTACTTACCATAAAGAACATGTATAGCACCTGATGAAAACGTGTTGTGATCTGGCCCTGGAAGTGCATGGTGGTGTAAGACAGAAGCATGAGGTGAGCTCAAGAATAGGCAGCATTTGTCTACCTCAGCATTCGGCTCTTCGAGCAGACAGTCCTGTAGAAAAACGCTGGCCCTTTGCACATATTTGTTTAAAAAAATAAAGCATTGTTAATACACAGGCCCGTAGGAGTGTATTATGTTTGTATTAACTACTTGTATTCTTTCAGCTAATCAGCTTCTTTGTCGAAGTCATGTTCATATCTTTTGAACTACTTACACTGCTGTAGGGCATGATTCTCGTTAAATGTTGCATAACTACGTGGATATATTGTGCAAAGTGGGGGGGGGGGGGGTTTACAGCTTCTATCACTGTGTCTTATCGATTTTAATTCACAATAAGGGGCAGATTTATGAAAGTGGAGCTGCACTTAGTGCAGCAGCACTTTTCTTACGCCCCTTAACGCCCCCTAACACCATCATGCATGCCCCATATTCAAGATATGGCGCACCAGGGCGGTAGTTAGGGGAACTAGCGTCAACATATTTTTTTTATGCTAGTTAGGAGCTTCGCTAATCCTTCAAAGCCCATGAAGACCCATTTTATCCAATGGTGTGCCTCATTTTTATGCCTGCTCTGAGCAGGTGTTAAAAGTGCCAAAAAAATTGGCACAAAGAAATCTGCCTCTAATGAGGGAACACCCTTTTGCATTTATTGTGCCTGGCGCAGGCATAATGTAGCACAAAGGGTTACAAAGTGGTGCAATGCATGCAGTGCGCCACTTTGTATATTTGGCGCAGTGATTTTGGTCTTGTTGGGCCACATTAGCGTAAAATAAATGACACTAATGTGGTGCAAGGAGGCACTAGGGGCACTTAAATCTGCCCCTAAATATGTTGCAAAACTATGATTTTCTAAATTGCACGTTTGCCCAAATTATTGCTAATAAGATCTGTAAATTGGTGAAAAAAAAACATGTGCGATGTCAGATACCTTGGCATTATTCCTGTGAAAACATAGACTATCTACTAGAAGTTGCCTGAGTGAAATTAGATAAATAGATAAATATCACATTGTGCTGTATTTTGCTGTCTTTTTCGTGCCTCTAGTCATTAATTTACTCTGTCCTCCGACTGAGCATTGTTTTGGGAACAGTGGGACATCCGAGGCTTGACGTTAAAAAGAATGTACCTCGGGCTCTGCTGCTACTGTTGGCATCTCAGACAAATATAGATTAAAGAGTCGGAAATAATAAGAGACACCTTCACAAACAAGGGACCAATAATTCAGCTTTATTTTTAATTATTTCTCTATTGCAGCATAAACATGCTTTTTGTGAGGAACTTTCATCAAAAAAGGTTTCCAGTTATCTGGAACTAGATTTAGAAAAACAATTAGGTACTGCACTTTCTATTGCCTCTGTACTATTTTTAGGTGTTTTCAGTTTTTTTGTGAGTAATACATATATTTTATATTTAAGCTACTTAGGCGATATTGGTTTTGCCTGCTTCCAAGAATTACGGGGATGATGTACATACCCATTTCGCTGTTGCAAACGCTCTGATTCTCAAACAAGGAGCCATATTTATGAAGGCCCTAGTGCCACCTTCTGCCTCAATAACATCATTTTTTTAATGCTAATGTGGCGGTAAGTTGGCAAAAACGCAGCACTATATTTACAAAGTGGTACAATGCATGAATTGTGCCACTTTGTAAACCCTTGCATTACATTATGCCTGTGTAAGGCATACTTTATGCAAGGGGGGGGCATTCTGACTTTAGGAGGCCCAGAAAAATGGTGCATTGGAATCTATGAGATTCCACTGTACCATTTTTAGTGTCTTTTTTTGCCTATGCCAGATATTAAAATAGGTTCCCATTGCTTTGAATAGGCCTCCTTTCACTTTGAAGGATTTTTGTCGCTAATCCTGCAAAGTGCCAAACTAGCGTAAACAATTCTGATGCTGGCTCTCTAAGGTGGGTCTTGGTGCACCGTATCGTAAATATGGCACACAGATGGTGGCATTAGGTGCCGGTACTGGGGTGCAGAAAAGGAGGTGCAGCATCTCTGATGCGCCACTTTTTGATAAATATGGGCCTAGGTGCACTTGCAAGTACAACATTGTATACTATGGACCAGATTTCAAACCTTTTTTGAGATCGCAAACTGTCCAACTCTCAAACAGCAAATGTTTACGCATGTGTTGTGAAGCAGGCATGCAGGCATACAACTGCATGCATTGCGCACACCACCAGCCATTTTCCATTTTGAATTTACTGTTCTAATGTGATGGGTAACCAATATAAAACAGTGAAAAGACAGTAAAGAATGTTGGTTGCAGTGAATAAGCAAGTAGCCTAATAGCACTTTTATAGATGCTGGGCCGTTGTAAAAAATATATATTTTCAAGTAAAATGTAATTTTATCAATGGGGAACAGAGCGGGAGAACATGGGAGCAGGGGGGTTATTAACACTTGGGCACAGTGCAGAGGATCAAGAAGGAGAGGGATCAGAGATAAAGGAAACGCAGGCAACCCTATGTTTAAGTAACTTCCCTTGCGCTTAAAATGTGTGTGAAGTATATTTTTGAGGATCACCATTTATTATATTACAATGTAAGGACAGGCCTGTAGATATTGTGGGAGCTGTTCCGAGGAGTAAAAACATCAAGGTACGTTTAAACAAGTGAGCGCATTTCCATCCCGAGAAAATAAAAATAATGAAAACTAGCACTACTTGGTGCCCTATATGCATGACGGTTCCTGAGCAGTAATTGCTGAAGTGCGGAATTGATCTCCAAGGGGCCTAATCTGAGTCCCTCACATACACTTTGCATCTCAGGAAAACAGCAAAAGCTAGAACTTTGCATGTTCAATAGCAGGTGACTGGAGCCTTTAATAAAGGGAGCCTTTGATAAGCATGTTTGTGTCTTCTTCCCCCTTTCATACTTGAATGACGAACCTGGACCTGAACAATACTATTATTTTATTACATGAACATACCTTTGTGACGCCTGCACTGTGGAGTCTTAGACTTATTGGCCCCTATTCTTCCAGCTGCAGTGTCAGATATGGAACAGCACCAGCTCCAGAAAATCCACAAGTAAACAAGACGTATCTTTTATACAGCACTTTCAGTACAGTAAATAAAAGATTTTAATATTTCTGAATGGTTAATACTCGGTTTTCCTGGATGTGGGGTAACGGCCAGAGCTGCTGCAATGGACCTGGGGTACCAGGTTCTGACCAGTTTCTAGTCTCAGCCTCAACTTCTTGTGATTCTGTTTAAATGGGCATCTGCTGCACCTGTGATCCGAATAGTAGTGGCTCTACCAGGATGATTTCCTCCACCATGACCCTTAGCTCCTCCTCTGAGAACCTGGGGTGTCTTTGGGATGCCATGGGTGTAGTGTGAGTGGTATGTGTGAGGTTGTGTGGGATGATGTGTTGGGGTGTGAGGTGTGTGGATGGTGTATGGGTGATGGTGTTATGTGGCTCAGATGGAGTGGGTGCTCCTGGCTTGTCTCTCTCTCAGTTGGCAATATTTTGTTCTCATTGTAAGGGATTGAGGGTAATGTGGGTGTGTGTTTTATAGTGTTGTGGGTATGTGGGTGTGGTTTGTGTATGTGTGTCAGGTGTGTGTAGTTTGAATTGTCCAATGTGGTGTTGTTTTGTTAGTGTGTGTATATTTTGAGCGCAGTGGTGTGTACCGCCAATGATTTACCGCGGTTGAAAGACCGCTGAGGTGATTTGTGGGTCCTGATGCTGTGGGCGTATTTCAGCTGGCGTAACAGTGTTAGTTTTGGTACTGCCAATCTATCACTGACCTTTGGGCTGGCGGACTTGTTTGGGTGTCTGTATAGTGGCGTATTTCTATGTGTGGGTCATAATACCCGTAACGGTATACCGCGCGGTCACAGTATCTTGGCAGCCGTCAGCACGGCGGTCGGCGGCATTTACCGCCAGGGTTGTAATGAGGACCTATGTGCTTTTTAGGGACTTTCATTTTCTTTGGGAGTGGGGTACAAATCAAATTCAAAATGGCAGTCAAAAAGTGTTGGCAGGAGTGGAACCAAGATCCACCAGAGTGGTCATGCAGTCTACCTGTTCAGTCATGCATGAATGCAATTTTTCCTATTACTGTTTATGTTGGCTAGGACCCTTATTGCAAGTAGTCTGATAATTATTTCCATGTGTGGTAACTCCTGATTCTCTATATATAGGAATTATGAGTTTTGCATTTTTTATTACACTGACTACATACAATGTGCGATATGAATTTCATGTACTGGTAAGGTTCCAAAGATCAAACCTGCCGGAAATGAAAGGGACAAAAGTGTCAGCTAATTGCAGGGAAATGTGCATTTTGGGGTGTTAAGAGTGAACATCTACATACTATTCCCCCTTTCATTTGCAAAACTCTAATAAAAAGATAATTATTACATCATATAGATTCCAAACAATTTGTTGTTAGATTTTGTTTCTAATTAGAACTAGGCCTGGGAGTAATTTTATTATGCCAGAACTTTGGTAATTCCAAGTTACTCTTTGACATCGAATTACTCGATTATGCCTTGTGTAATTGAGTGTACTTTTGAGGGGAAATATGATGTGAATCTAAAAATCTGGTGAATACAATCAGCTTCTCATGTCATTTTGCATTTAGTGCTATTTTCGTATTGGAATTTGAGGGAAAAATGTGCCCTGTAAATTTTTTAACACAGGTGTAGGAAATGTCATAGCCTAAAATAAGGGGGAGGGGGTTCATGTCTTGCAGACTTTATAACAATTTAAATGTGTAGACATGTTCAGAAAGGCATTGAAGATGCTAATTTCTAAAGGATCCACGAAGTTTTTTGAAGCTGGCGTTTTTTTAGATCAAATTAAAATATCAAAAGGAACAAACCAAGGCTGACCACTTTCACCTACCAGCCGGCCTTAGAGTTAGAACCTTTAGTGATAACTGTTTTGAAAAAGATAAAGTTTAATGGAAATAAAGTTGATCTGATGAATTAAAAAATAATATATTATATGGTAACCCTCACTAATCCAGATATGTAACTATTTCTGTTAATATTGCTGATGACATTGTTACAAGTGGTGATCTGTAGAATTAACTAGCACAAATCAGTTATGTTGCCTCATGCAAGGAACCTGTTCAGACATACATATGTCAGAATATCTCAGTCGAAATTTGAAACCTTTAAAAATATTATTCTCAACATATCGACTACCCCAATGCATTGAAGTTTAAGTAAGGACTGGGAAAGTATAGATTTACTCTTCTTGTCTCCACATCTATTGAATTTGATGGTGTTTAAGCAGATATGCTAATCAAGAAAGTGTGTTAATGGTCTACATGTTGTTACTGATGAGAAATCATGTAGAGAAATTAATCATAGAAAAATAATGTGCACGTTTGAAAATGTGCCCTAGAGGTATGATCACCATGAGTACTAAAATGACAAAAATTGTATGAAATAAGAAAATATATGAGGAAAATGTAATAATATGTCACAATGAGATGTATAACCTATGTTTTGTATTAACTTGTAGTATTAAGTTAGCTGGACTAAGGGCCTAGTTTCCCTGGGCCTCACATGCTCGATAATCTGAAATACTGAATGCTTTGCAGAGGACTTGGAGTCGCAATAACCTTGACCTGCTCGAAGTTCAAGTTACTTGGCTAATCATTTTCTGCAATGTACCGGTGGGCAGGCGATGATGAAGACAATTTGATATAATTATGTGTAGAGCAGGCTAAATGTACTTTCCCAGGACTTGAACAATAGAAGCACTGACCGAAGAAGAATATGCAACAATATGCAACAATTTTGATACCTGAAGGGCCGGAAGATGAGAACATCATGTGGAAAACCAATCTGCTTCTTGTGAACGGGGACATATGAAAATTAGTAGATTTGGTAAACAAAAACTAAAGGTTAAAGTAATATCGGCCGACTGACTGACCAATTCGCAATTAGGGGTATGGACTGGGAGACCCTAATAAAAATCCACGACAAAGGGCAAGAAATCAGAGTTGCAGGAGAAAGGTTGATGATGTCAGGAGATGCTGTCCGAGGTGCTGATATTGGGCTCATGGTCTGTGAGCCTGATCCGTAGCTGACTAATAGATGACCTGGAGACGAAGACTGACTTGTTGCTGATCCATCCTGGATAGGTAGCTATTGAAAATGTGACTGACTATTTTTATGCCTTTTCTTCTAGGTACCAACTGCACTGTGTTTTTAAGATTCTCACTCAGGTAGATTGTTTCCAAATTGATGTTTTCTCTAAATTGTTTTCGCATGAAGACCCCCATGCTAATGCTAATCTTGGTTAGGTAGGCTGTTAGGTTGATGTTGACAGAGACAAATGACTGACAAACTTAATTTCTGAATTTCCATATTAATGATGGTATTCTTAGTTTGTCGTAGAAGCTTTCTTTAAGAACTGATGTCTTTTATGATGGATTAATAAAAAGATAGATTTGAATGAAGATTGAACTGACAAGTGATTTAGAATTGTAATCAATAGGGAATGAAATGTGTTAACTCCTTCCTGAATCTGTGGTTACTCTTGATTAATATGGTTTAAAGCTGGTTTTCATAGAATGTCTCTTGATTTATTGATGTGAGCTATCGATCCAGTAGTTAATACATGGCTAGGATACTCCATGCGATTCAAAACGTTCACCGACCTCTACGGGTCCCCTTGTAAATTTACTTACTAAGGACAAGGCGGGCTAGCAGTTTTTGGTAGAAGCTTGATGGTTAGTTTCCTTGGAGAACTAGTTATGTGGTGATTATTGGTTATGGTGGTAGTTAAAAGTTAAGGTTAGTTGTTCATATTTTATGAGGGTTGAATTTGTTTTTCTGAAATGGCAATTGTAGCAAAGATGATGTCCTCTTAAGTACAGAAATGACTTTCCCAGATCCTGGATCCTGCTAGTAATGTTGGGTATGTTCTCGGAGTGTTGCATAGGCTTAAGCAAATCGCAGGTGAATTGTGATGTATGTGAGGTCAAAGTAGTGAGCCTTCGTACTCCAGTTGAGGTTAGTAGGAGTGTGCGTACTCCATAGTATGAGAGTAGGGAAGCCATCGAACCTCACATTTGTGTGGCGCTTTGTGATCAAAAATTATCCATGTGGTTGTTGGTGATGTACGGATCCTGCGTGGTCTAAGACTCCAGAGTATATTGACAAGTGTAGGAGACACTTGGTTATATGTTGTAATCTATCTGGTTTAGTAGATTGATCGAGCATGGTCAACAAGTCGGTGTGAGATAGATTAATAAAATACATTTTTCGACTGAGATTTGGCGAGTCCTATGTGCACCAGGACAGACCCACTGAACAGGTGACAGTAAAATGTGTGGGTCAAATTTTGCTTGCGAATGTGGTAGACTGAGAAAGAGGAATAGCTACATGCGCAAAAGAGCCATTAGTGAAAATCCGTAAGGTCTCTCATGCGATTTTGTCCCTTTCTGTAGTAAACCAGCAGGTTTGTTTTAGTTATTGGTATTTTGGTTAAAGTGTTCGTAATAAATTGCATTAGTTGTGTGAATTGAAGTAGGACAAGCCGCAAGACTTTGTCAGCCGCTGTGTGTGGTTGTGACGTCAGAGTGTGCCACGCTGGGATAGGTTGGTTAGTGAGAAGAGTCGCAAGCAGATTGGCACCTGTCTGCAAGAGGCAATTGGTTGAGTAAGACGGTGAAGGGAATCTTGGGAGTTAAACTCATTGCATTATTGAATCGCAGTAAACAAACAGACAAAATGAAGTTTTTCAACGCATTCAGAAATGCAATGAAGGGTGATACTTATATTAAAGCGTCAGTGGGGGAACCGACCCCACCGGAAAATTCTCTGGCTTATATTGTGATGGAGGAGCAAGCGCCATGTCTTTGGTTGAAGCAGTGGTATAATCCAACAAAAAGCGAGGGTTCTTCGCGATTCCAGAGCATGGAACGTTTACGTTGAGAATTTTGGATGAATTGTGAATGGCATTATATGAGATGAAGCCGTTACCGAGACCAGCACAGTTTGAGGCTTTAGTGGTTTGGGAACTAGTGGCCAGACAGAAACAAGAAATGAAGTTCAAGAAAAGGATGAAACAAGTAGAGAAATCCTTAGCTGAAGCTAGGTGGGACTGGGAGCAGAAAAGGTGGAGAGCAGAGACTCTGCAGGGTGTAAAAGTGTTTCCTGCAATAACAGAGGAAAGCGAGACAAAGAAGGAAGATAGTGCTAAAGAGGATGGGAGTACAGAGAAAAAGAAAAAGAGAAATTCCTATGTTGACGATGAGGATTCAGATGTTGTGGACCTCATTATGCTGCTCTTGAGGGATCGACCTCCACCCTTTGCGACATGTTCAGGGGTCCAAGTACTAGTGCCACTGAAACTGCTCCAACACAAGCACAGGGATCCGAGGGAGCAGCTCAGACAGATAGTGTACAGACATGAGGGGTAGTACAAAGTACACCTAATGCAGGGACTAATACTGTGGTACAAGCACAGATGCATCCACCTTCGGTATAGAGAATATATCCAGATGTACCAGTTCTTGAGAAAGTCTCAAACATAATTGTGCCAACGGAGCAATTAGCAAGTGCTTCCGAGGCCAATGCTAGTTCAGACAGAGCCAACACCAATGTTATTGCCTCCGGCACTGGCACAGGTTTTGCTGAAGTTCACACTAATGCCAGGAGCACAGTCAGATGTTACACCAGTCATGAACCAGGCAATGGGGGTAACATTCCTTCAAGGCGTGAGCATTAGGGCAGCTCCAGATGCAATATCGCTACCAATTACTGTTGGTCCAGCGGTACCCTTGTTGGCACAGAAGAAGGCAAGTGTGGAAGAACAGAACAAGATGTCACAAAGTCTTGTAAGAAGGGGAGTAAGTGATCCGGCGCAAGTGATGTAATCAATAGGTCAGACTTTCAATGGATCTAGACAATTAATGGATTTTAGTCCACTTTTAGCACTTCCAGATGCAGTGAATGGCCCGAATGCAAGTCAAAGTTTGACATTTTTGATGCCCCAGACTCCAGGTGCAGTGGTACAACAGCTACCAGTGCCAAATGTGAGTAACATATCATTACAGGGATTGTCAGCGCAGCAATTGAGTGAATGGTTAGATAATCTAAACACTCCTCAAAATGCATCTTAAGGTGAAGAGCAGATCAATCGTGTGAGGTTGAATATAGAAGCAACCAAACTAGTTAAGGGAACAATGGATGTGAACAGACTAGAATCCTAACCTGAAGAAGAGATGAGGTATTTATGCCCAAAGATTACAAAAGAGGTGAATAAAATACATCAGAAATTGGCAGAATTAGCAGAGAAACATGACATTGAGATTGAGAAAACAAAGCATTTAAAACACAGTTACAGATTAGATTTTGAAGCAAAGGATTTTGAACACATGAGATCAGCAGGAATGAATGCTCACTTGAAAGAATTACTGCATAGTGCTCAGATCTGGGGAGCATTAGAGAAGTGGGAAGGTAGATGGACAAAGAAAAAGGACAAGCGAAAGCAGGATTCACAAGAGGGATCTGAAGATGTTCAAAAGGAAACAGTGAAAATGCTTCAGATGAGAGAGATTCCAGGAGGGCAGTTTGTTCATGTTCCATGGTACAGGAGTGATATATTGTCATTTACAAATGATCACCCAAAATTAAGAGAGAAGCCGGTCAGGTGGTATAAGCAAACAGATAGATTTGTGAAACTTTCCAAACATCTGTGGGAAGACTTGAACACGTTAATGGAGATAGTGGTGCCAGCCGACTTGTGGGTTGAATGTAAGAGAACAGTGGATTGGCCAACAAGTGAACCAGAAAGGGACAAAACAACAGGTGCACCTTCACCTGAGGTAATGAAAAATTTATATAAGATGATTGAGTTTCTGAAGACAAACATTTCACCCAAAAATATTGATTGGCAGCTAATTGATAGGACTGTTCAGGAGCCTAAAGAGTCAATACATACCTATTATGAAAGATTGTTAAAAGCATTCAAGGAGTACAGTTGCAAGGAAGCAATTGAGCCGAAAGACATGTTGCATTTTGTGTTCAGGTTCGCTGAAGGATTGAGACCAGAAGTAGGGCAAATGATTAAGAGTCACTTGATTTGCTGGCAGGAAAAGCCAATTGATGAAGTGGTGTAGTATGCAAAATACTGTAGTGACGAGATTGAATTGAAGCAGAAAATGTTGAAGGAGAAAGGGATGGTGATGCAAATAAAGGCAGCTCAAACAGGAGTGCAGGGAGCTATGGTACCGCCTATGCCGCCGCAGCAGATAGCTATTATGTTCCAGACTCAAATGAGAGGTACAGGACGTGGTTCAGAACAACATGCAGGGGATGAAAAAGATGTTGCTGTGTCATTTGTGTGGAAACGTGGGACACTGGAAGCGGGAGTGTCCGTTGATGGTGCAGGATGGTGTTGTTGTTCAGCAAGGTGATGTTGGTACATTTCAAAGTGTGAAAGTCCCAAGAATGAAAGGATTTATTCCTAATGTTCAGAATAAAGGATAGAATTTCCTACCGGTTCAGCAAATACAGGTGCCACGCGCACAATTTATACAGATGCAACCAGTACAGCAGCAGGTCCCTATGGTACCTAGACAGCAAATGCAGATACCTCAAGCCCCGATGGAGCAACAACAGGTGATGCTTACTCAGCAGGTCACAGGTCAGAGACAAGACAGTAGTAATAACACAGTGCACCAATTTCCATTTTATACTGGGTATGAAATAAACAAAGAATGGATGAGTCACAGTTCGGATGAAGGAGCTTGTATGCTTGCAGCTTCCCTAGAAGTAGATCAGAGAGGACCTTTTGTGAAGGAAAAAGTGATGGGACACAAGGTCTCATTCATAGTGGATACAGGAGCTACGCGCTCTACAGTGAGAAGTGTAGAGGTCCCAAACTTACCTCTTTCAGGCAGGACAATGCAAGTTGTGGGAGTGGAAAATAAACAGTTGACAAACCCAATCACAGAACCAGTGCAGGTTGAAATTGGAGATTACCAGGGACTACATAGATTTGTGGTGTGTGATTCAAGTCCTGTATCTCTATTGGGGAGAGATTTACTGTGTAAGACAAAATGCTCCATTAATTGTTCAGACACTGGAATAGAAGTTCAAACAAATAGTGATGATGAGGAAGAACAGGTGACTGAAATGATGGTTAACAATGCTAATGAAGAATACCAGTTCATTTAATTTTTCCCAATGGTTACGGTGAAGGAATTGCATGCAGATTTACAGGGAACAGTGAATGGAGAAGTCTGAGACCTGACAGGTAAAGAAGTAGGTCTAATTAAGGGAGTGGAGCCAATTAAGATCACTTTAAAGCCCAATGCAGTATTCCCACAGCTTCCACAGTATAACATGTTACAAGATGTTTTGATGAAGGTGGCGCAAATAACTGGAGACTCTAAAACAAAGAGTTTTGAAGGAAGTGTTAAGCAGCCCATGCAATTCGCCAATAATGGTCTTGAAAAAGCCATGTGGGAAAGTACGTGTTTTGCAAGATTTGCGAAAAGTGAATAATTTGGTGGTTAAATGTTGTCCATTGGTGCCAAATCCAGCAGTGATACTGTTTCAGATTCCTTGCGATGCAGAGTGGTTCACAGTGGTTGATTTGTCACAAGCTTTCTTTTCTGTGCCTCTTCATGAAGATAGTCAGTTTCTTTTTAGTTTCAAATTCCTAGATAGAGTCTACAGCTGGTGCAGGCTTCCACAAGGGTATACGAAGTCACCATCACTGTTTAATCAGATCTTGAAAAAGAACTTGGAGTCATTGGAATTACCATACCAGTCGACTCTAGTGCATTACATTGATGATTTGCTGGTTGCATACAGAACAAGGGACGAGTGTAAGTATGACTTGATTGACCTGTTGAAACATTTGGGAGAATTTGGACATAAAGTTTCACCTGTGAAATTGCTGTATTGACAGAAATCAGTAAAATATCTGCAACACCAGATTGAGAAGGGATTAAGGAGAATCTCCAGGGAGAGAATTACCATGATTCTGCAGAGAAGTCCCCCGACTTCACAGAAAGATGTCAGAATGTTTCTGGGAATGGTGGGGTACTGTAGACAGTAGATTCCGAATTTTGCTGAAATTGCTAAACCTTTACAGCAGTTGACATATAAGGAAGTTACAGATCCCATTACCCTAGATGAAGAAAAGATGAAAGCATTCACTGAATTGAGAGAGAGTTTGTGCAGAGCTCCAGAGCTGGGAATGCCTGATTACACAAAGCCTTTTACATTTTTTTGCTATGAGCGTGATGCTTGTTCCTTGTCTGTTTTGACACAGGTCCATGGAGATGCTTATTGCCCAGTAGCTTATTTTTCAGCTACCTTGGACCCGGTTGCAGCAGCTTTACCAGGTTGCCTGCATGCAGTAGCCGCAGTTGGTCAAAGTCTTTCCCAATGTGAGGGGGTAGTCATGGGATACCCATTGACGGTAATGATACCACATTCTGTTGAAACTTTACTGACAAGGGTGAAAACGTATACTTGACGGTGCAAGATTGAAAAGGTATGAGACAAGCATATTGGGTGCTCCAAATGTAACGCAAAAGAGATGTACAGTGGTGAATCCAGCGACATTGCTTTCAAGTGATACTGTTGAAATTGAAAAAGAAGAAGACATTGAGCATGATTGTCTTGAGGTAACTGAATTGTGTAGAAAACCAAGACCTGATGTGAGAGACATGCATTTAGAAGAAAATGACCAAATTGCCTTTGTTGATGGTTCGTGTCTCAGAGATGGAACAGGTACTTTGAGAGCGGGATATGCAGTATGCACAATTACAGGCACATTAGAAGCTTCATGGCTTCCAGGTGTATACTCTGCACAAGTGGTATAATTATTAGCTCTTACTAGAGCATGCCATGTTTCTGCAAGATTAAGAGTGACAATCTATACTGAGAGTCAATATGGATTTGGAATTGTTCATGATTTTGGCCAGTTGTGGTCGCTGCGAGGTATTATGACCTCTACTGGAACACCAGTGATAAATGGCGACTGAATAAAAGAGTTGTTGTATGCAATACAGTTACCTGAAGAAATTGATGTGGTAAAATGTAGTGCACATCAAAAGACACTTGATTACATTTCATTGTGAAATGGATATGCAGATCAAGTCGCAAGGTTTAGCGCATTGAACTGTATATCGTTTAAAGACAAGTAGGAAATAATGCCTGAAGAAGAGAATAATTGCACAAGTTTTGCTTTAAATGTAATTGATACACTGGAATAATTGGAAACATTGCAAGAGAATGCAGATAAGGAGGAGAAACAACTTTGGATCAGATTAAAGTGCATACAAAGATCCGATGCAATGTGGGTATCTGAGGAGGGTCAGATGGTGTTGTCAAATAGTTTGTTACCTCAGATGGCCCGCTACTACCATGGCCAGGCACACATTGGAAGGGATGCTATGGTCAGGTTGTTCAAAGTTGATTGGTTCAATCTGAAATTCTGACAGACACAGAGGCAGTGTGTCATCGAAGTGTAATTTGTCAGCAACTAAATGTGGGAAAAGGGACGGTGATGAATTTGAGCCATACTGGAAGAGCAGGAGGACCATTCAGCAGAATACAGTTGGATTTAATTGAAATGCTTGCATGTGGTGGGTTGAAGTACATATTGGTGATTGTGTGTGTTTTTAGTCATTGGATTGAAGCATACCCTACACGAAGAAATTACAGTCTCACAGTTGCAAAGTTGTTGCTTAGAGAGTTAATACCACGGTTCGGATTTCCGATCTCTTTAGAATCAGATAGGAGAACTCACTTCAATAACAAAGTGATCAAACTCTTATGTGCAGCCCTAAAAATTGAGCAGAAGTTGCATTTCAGCTATCGCGCTGAAGCATCAGGACTGGTGGAACAAATGAATGGTACATTGAAATAAAGAATTGCCAAGATGTGTGCCGCAACTAATCTGAAATGGCCAGATGCCTTACCCTCAGTACTGATGTCAATGCGAAATATACCTGACAGAAAGACAGGACTGTCGCCCCATGAGATTCTCGTGGGCATAGCAATGAGGTTGCCAGCAATTCCAGCCAATGCACTTGTCAATATTACAGATGATATGGTGTTGTATTACAACAAGGGTCTGGCTGATGTGGTTCGCTCTTTCTTTCTGCAGGTGCAGGCTGTTACCCTGCCACCCATCCATGACCCAGGTCACAATCTGAGAGCTGGAGATTGGGTCGTCATCAAAAAGCACGTTCAAAAGACCTGTTTAGAACTGCGTTTGAAAGGTCTGTACGAGGTGGTGCTAAACAACTATGACAGCTGTAAAGTGTGCAGGACTGCCGAATTAGATACATGCAAGCCATGCAAAGAGAGTGGTGAGTCCACAAGAACATGAAGAAGTGTTGTTGAGAGCACCAACAACAGCAAAGCAAGTGGCTATCCCTGAGCCGGAACAAGAGCAAGAAGAACTTGAAGTTGATCCTGAGCTTGTGGAAGACGGATCAATCACCTCTGTAAGAGATGAAAGTGAAGAATTACAGGAGGGTGAGCAAGAGTCTAACCCCACGGATACAGCAGGAGAACGGAGCACAGTAGGGGTTCTCCCAGAAGCAGAAGGTGTGGAAAAGAAAGCAGAGCAAGTACCAGATCAAGAGGGGGAAAGAATTGAGACGAATCAAATTCAAAGTGGTCCGACTCCTCCTGAACCCATTGCAGTTCCATCAAGAGAAAACACCAGGGAGAAAGAAAAATAAGAATCCAATCCTGAGGAGAATATTGACAGAAGGAACGTGAAAAGGAGATAATTGGCCTGAGTTGCAAATTGGAAGGAAGAAGGAATTGGTCATAAATGAACCAATGGAGAAAGAAGTGGATACTACAAGAAAGTAGGAATTAAGTGAAGGAGAATTAGGTGGAGAACGAAGGTTGAAAAGAAAGAGAGTGGCAAGTCGAAGATACGCTGGTCCTGAGTGGGCATATGCAGCAACAAGTGAATGGCAAAATTAGTTTATGTCTTTTTGTTTAGATGGAGAAGTTCTGAATCAGTACTTTGATGCAATTTGAAGGTGATCAATAGACTGAGTTGTTGAGTTTATCTAGATTAACCTGAAAAGAGACTGCGAGATAAAACTGGAAAAGACATTGATAACCTGATGTGACAGTTGAAAACCCGGATGTGACAAGCTGCTAACTGATTTTTGACAAAGGAGAAAAGGGTTCCTAAGTGTGAAACTGAACTGTGGGAAAGAAATATTTTTCTTCATCTTTTGATTTTTTTCTGTTGCACTTTATCTAAGAGTTATATCTAATTTCTAATTCTTTACAGATCATGGCTGAATTAAATAGTCGTGTTAGAAATATTAGAGATTGTAGGTATTTGAGTGTTGGAGTGGCAATTATGGGTGGAATAATGTTTATAATAATGAATGTGGGAATGTCTGTTCATGAAATAAAGGAGGCTACTATTGCCTCTGTTCCTAAGACTACTACACTAACAGCTCTATAAAGGTTTAAGTTAGATGAAAAATATTTGCATGACTATACTAATGCTCAAGGAGAGCTTTCTTCTAATGTGTTCTATTGGTTGTTGAGTGAGTATGTTGAGACAATGGATGCAAGGAATTGTCTTGTATGTACTCACATTCCTTCCTCTGTGGAAAAAGGGGTGACATACCATAGTCTGCCATTAACATATGGCATACGCTGTAGTCTGCTACTAGCAAGATTCTATAACCAAAAGTATATACAATATTTTTACTCCAATTATGACATGGTGTTTTCATTTATTCCTATTGTTAGATATTTGAGTAAAGTAGCTAAAGAGCATGCTATAGTATTGGTTAGAGGATTATTTGAGCCAACACTAATGTTTAGTACTGCTTATGCTCATAAAAACAATTTAACCTGCTTACTAACCCCATTAGAAAAGAGCTTTGTTGGGCATACTGATGACAGGAGGAGGGCATTGAAGGAAAAGTTGGAGAAAGGATTGGAGAAAAGGACTTATAAGATTGATTATGCTTACCTGCTATTAAAACACAAGGGAAATTAGCTTTAGATGCATTGCATGTAGGGAAGCTTTGTATATATAGGCCGAAATCACACACTGCTTTATTTGTAGGAATGAGTGAATGTAGGAATGTGTTTTTGTTTCAGAGTAAATTGACTTTTATGCTGAATGGTCAGGACCCTGCGATTCCTGAAATCTACTATATTTGTGGACTTCATGCTTATTACCGTCTTCCTAGAGGATTGTATGGGACAAGCTATTTGGGGATAGTTTTCCCTAAAATTTATCAAATTGATGATTTAAAGAAATTTCCGAAAGTGACTGAATTACATCATTAGCAACAGAGGAGGGAAACCTCTTCTGCAATTGTGAGAGACACTCTTGGTGCTGTAATTCCTTCTGTAGGAGTTATTTTGAAAGCAATCAAGATACGAAAGTTGTCTACTATTGTGGATGACATGCTGACAAATTTTACAGGGGCAATACTCCTGTTAGATACTGAACTGGCTGCGGATAGAGCTATGACGCTTCAGAATAGGCTTGCGTTAGATATACTCTTAGCGAAAGACGGTGGAGTCTGTAGGATGATTAGCGCTAGGCATTGTTGTTCACATATACCCAATAGTGATAAGGAGATAAGAGACTTTTTTACTAAGTTAACTAATTCGAGCAACGATTTGAAGGAATTAAGGGAACCAGGAGTTTGGCAAAAGGTAGGAAATGGATTTGCTTCTGTGGGTAATTGGTTTAGTCAAATTTGGAATGGGGTGTTATGGAAAATTGTATTGGGAATTGTGAGATCTAAGAATAATCGGAGGAGGGAAGAACAGCCTGGGAGAAGAAGATATAGAGAAAAGTTAAGGAGAAGTCAAAGTACATCAGAAACTGAACTATGAATTAATGATAAAGGAGGGTGTGATGACACATTTAGTCATCAGAGGAGGGACTGCTGAAGTAGATATGCTAATTAAGAAAATGCATTAATGTTATTACTGATGAGAAATCGTGTAGAGAAATTAATTATAGAACAATAATGTGCACGTTTGAAAATGTGCCCTCGGGGTATGATCACCATGTGTACTAAAATGACTAAACTTGTATGAAATAATTAAAATATAGGAGGAAAATGTAATCATTTGTCACAATGAGATGTGTAGTATTAAATTAGCTGGACTAAGGGCCTAGTTTCCCTGGGCCTCACATGCTCGATAATCTGAAATACTGAATGCTTTGCAGAGGCTTGCAATCGCAATAGCCTTGACCCGCTTGAAGGTTAAGTTACTTAGCTAATAATTTTCTGCAATGTCCGGCGGACAGAAGATGATGAAGACAATTTGATACAATTATGTGTAGAGCAAGCTAACTGTAGTTTCCCAGGACTTGAACAATAGAAGCACTGACTGAAGAAGAATATGCAACAATTTCGATACCTGAAAGGCCGGAAGATGAGAACATCGTATGGAAAACCAATCTGCTTCTTGTGAACGGGGACATATGAAAATTTGTAGAGTTGGTAAACAAAAACTATAGGTTAAATTCATATCTGCCGACTGACTGACCAATTAGCAATTAGGGGGATGGACTGGGAGACCCTAATAAAAAGCCACGACAAAGGGCAAGAAATCAGAGTTGCAGGAGAAAAGTTGATGACGTCAGGAGACGCTGTCCGAGGTGCTGATATTGGGCTCATGGTCTTTGAGCCTGATCCGTAGCTGACTAATAGCTGACCTGAAGATGAAAACTGACTTGTTGCTGATCTATCCTGGATAGGTAGCTATTGAAAATATGTATGACTGTTTTTATGCCTTTTCTTCTAGGTACTAACTGAGCTGTGTTTTTGTGATTCTCACTTAGGTAGAGTTTTTCCAAATTGATGTTTTCTCTAAATTGTTTTCGCATGAAGACCCTCATGCTAATGCTAATACTGGTTAGGTAGGCTGTTAGGTTGACGTTGACAGTGACAAATGACTGATGAACTTAATTGCTGAATTTCACTATTAATGCTGGTATTCCTAGTTTGTAATATAGGCTTTCTTTAAGAATTGATGTATTTTATGATGGATTAATAAAAAGATTGATTCAAATAAAGATTGAACTAACAGGTGATTTAGAATTGTAATCAATAGGGAATAAAATGTGTTAACTCCTTCCTGAATCTGTGGTTATTCTTGATTAATATGGTTTAAAGCTGGTTTTCATAGAATGTCTCTTGATTTATTGATGTGAGCTAACGATCCAGTAGTTACTACATGACTAGGATATTCAATGCGATTCAAAAGGTTCATCGACCTATACGCGTCCCCTTGTAAGTTTACTTACTAAGGACAAGGTGCGCTAGCAATGGTAAAGCAACAATCAATATTGTGTGTGCAATATGTTCGTAGGTTGATATTATCACTTCAATACATTGACCCTACAACCATTTAGAAATGAGTTAATATATATTAATCTAATTTGGAATACATATTTAGAAAAATAATTAAAAAATACTATTTAGATGAATCACCAAAAGCTATTTCTCATGAACTGTCCCAAGTTAATAACTAAGGCTATAAAAGACTTTGAAATATGGGAACACTTGAACATGGGTGTCTTGGGAAAATTAAAGATATTAGTGATGATGAATTTATGGCATGGTAGGAGGCTGGCAATATGCATTAATCCTTTTATTTATTACTTCCAAGCAGCATCTTTAAAGCTCCATGCTAGAATCATCTATGACAACAGAAGCAAAAAGAACTTTCAGTCCATAAATCTCCCCAACACTCCACAGCTTTCTCTTTTGTTTGCTGCTTCTGAGCAGATAAGTATATCTTCTATATGTTGTCAGTTACACAGTTTATTAGATATATTTATTTGATGTCTTATCGTGGTTACTTTAATACTACAGTGTTCTTAAGAGAGACTTATCAGATCCCAATTTATGGGAACTGTGTTTGAGAGGTAGACATATTTATTAGTTTTGAACTAAAAATTATAATGTTAAAAATATTAGAGTTTGTATTGCTAACAAGATTACTTTAAGTTTTAGGTCAGGTAAGTATTTGATAGAAAAACGGGGTATTAACGCAGAGTTCAATTATTTTCCATGATGTATTTATTAACGCATGAGGATGTAGCAACGTAACAGCCAAGCGCTCGGTTTCTCACATGAAACGCTAGCTGTTATAAATGTATGTGTACCATTCTTAACAAGTAAAATGGATTTTAATTGGTTGTTCAAATAAAATCAGAGGAACTAACTTGTGCGCAGCTGAGGAATAGAGCGCGCAATACAAGTTGCTGTTAAAGTCGCATCTGTTATCTCCACGCACACTTTGAAAGGATACTAGTCTTCTACTCGTGAGTCCCGCAGAATGCGTGCTCACGAGTACAGGAAGGATTCAGATGCAAACTAAAGGTATTTCACAATAAGAAATGTAAAAGATTAATAATGGAAAAGTACTTATTAAGAATTGGTTTTCCTTCGGGAATGAAGGACACAGCAGATCCAACAGGAAGTACACTACAGTGCGTTATGTATAGTATGAACCTCTTTATGTGAGTTTTGGTCTTATTCGAGGCTGACTGAAATGCACTAACATTTTTCAGATCATGCTGTTCCTGAGAGTTTGTGGTGCCGGTCAGTTTAGGTTTTATTTCAAATCTTTAGCATTCTTTGGAAATGTTTTAGACACTTAATAAACTAACAATACAGTAAGTGATACTTTTTGGGGAAATGGCAGAGTCAAGTAAAGAGAATAATTTAAAGGAAGAGCCAATGAGAGAATTAATAAGACAATAGTTAAAAGAGAGTGAAGGAGACGCTACCTAATATCTTTAAAAAATAAGAAAAGCAAGGGGCAAGATGATGAGGAACAGTATTGGAGCTTACTTGAGAAAGAGAGTACTTCTGATAAAGGTCTAGGTGGTAAGTGTTTACAGGAAAAAAGAGACACTTAATGGTTGAGGGGGTCTCAGATCCTTTAAAGTTTGGAGTCCCACATGACTCAGAAGAGAAAGTGACCAAAAGCACCACAAGTTCTGGACAGGTCTACCCTTCATGTGAATTCAGTCATGTTATTAGAAGAAAGGAGATCAATCCTATTAGACCTGGCATCCTTGGAATGGTCTCCCCCAAACTTTTGCCTCTGCTTCCCAGGTTGTTGCTATGTGCTGTACTCTGTTTTTGCTGTTTTTGTTACTCTGGGCGCTTTACCACTGGTGACCGGTGCTAAAATGCAAGTGCTCCCTTTGTGAAATTGTATGTGTAATTGGCTTTTCCATAATTGGTATATTTGATTTACTAGTAAGACCCTAGTAAAGTGCATTAGAGGTGCCTATAGCCTGTAAATCAAATGCTACTAGAGGGCCACACACATGAGTAGACCTGTAAACATGGCTCATACCTGCCATTGCAGTGTCTGTGTGTGTAGTTTTAAATTGCCAATTCGACTTGATAAGTGTACCCACTTGCCAGGCCTAAACGTCCCTTTTTATACATGTAAGACACCCCTAAGGCAGGCCCTAGGTCACCCCATGGGCAGAGTGTGTATGTTAAAGGTGGGATATGTACTGAGATGTTTTACATATCCTAACAATGAAATACTGCCAAAATCAGATAGTAGTAGAATAACTAAAATCGAGAATAGTTTTGCACGGGCCCTATGTGCATGCCCCATTAGCACCCCATTAACCCCTTTGTTTCTAGACTTGGGGTTTAAACGAATGGCCGACCTAATCATCTTACGACTTTTGCTGTACTGGGTGAGGCTATGGATAGTCCCAGAATTGGTTGTATATAAGTCCTCACTTCTAGAATTGTTAAAATGTTCTAATTCTACCTCCATCCCATGGATCAAACACGTATCTAGCTGGTTTTGTACATTAGGATTGTGAGACTTATGGGAGAACCCCCAACAACTTGAGAAGTCCCACGTAAAAGCATTGAAGCGTGCTTACTGGTCCCATATACGGAACAACTATATCTCTCATAAACGTAATGGTCGTTTAACTAATCTCTTTATTGATTTTAAATGGTACCCAGAGTTCGAACTATACCTAGATTTAATCCCTGACCTACTAGGCAAAGGACTGTATGTCAGATTCCGTTTTGAAACATTACCATAATGACCCTGACGAGCAGATGGGGATCCATACCACTTCTGACATTTGCACTGTGTGTGGTAATTCCCCTGAAACAGTAGAACATTTTATCTTTTTCTGCCCTGCTTACTTAGTCCCAAGGTCCAAATGGATCCGTAAAATCTGTCGGGAACTGTCGGGAACTGAAGATAAGAAAATGTGACCTAGCCTTGAGGATTTTAAAAAGTCACAACTCCAATGTGTCAGTATACGCAGTAAGCAAGTTTTTAGCAGCGGCTTGGCGTATACGCAACTTTCATACAAACAATGATCTTAATTGATTTTTAAGTTGGACAATCAGGGATTCTATCTTATTTTATTCTTTTTTAAACTTGGTTGTTGGTAGTTTTGTACTGTTTTATTTATGATGATTGCTTATCTTTGTATTGTATTGCTTTGATGGCCTGCTGGCCGAATAAAGCTTATTGTGAATCCACTTCCAAAATCAGTTTTCACTGTTGCACTGCCTATCTCTCATAGGTTAACATAGGTTAACATAGGGCCTGCCTTTAAATACCTTAAGGTGCAGTTTCCCTTTGAGAGCAGATAGAACTCTGGATTTTGGGGTCTCTGAACTCACAATTAAAAAATACATCTGTTAGTGAAGTTGCTTTTTTTATTATTAGCTTGAAAAAGCCACTTTTAGAAAGTGGGCATTTTCTTGCCTCAAACATTCTGTGACTCTGCCTGTTTGTGGCTTCCCTTTCTGGGTCAGACTGACAGTTGGGCTGTTTGTGAATCTCCTCTAGACAGTGACACAAAGGGAGCTAGGGTGTAGCCTGCAAATCCTGATGAGCCATCTGGGCTAGAGTGGAGGGAGGATTGGTCACTTACACCTGAATGGGATGTGCCTGCCCTGACATAATGCAGTCTCCAACCCCCCTGGTGTGTGTCTGGGGCTTGGCCTGGCAAGGCAGGATCCTGTAAACAAGAGAGACTTTCCTTTGAAGTTTGCCTACTTTAAAGGGAGAAAGGGGTATAAGTAGTGGACCCCAGGCTTGAGATTTCTTCAGGATCACTTCTGGATTCAAGATAAACCTCTGCCAGTGAGAAGAGCTAAAGAGCTGAGGAGAAGTGCTGCCCCTACCTGTGACTGTGCTATGTTGGGCTATCCTGCAGTTGCTGCTTTCTGTGTGTGAAAGGGGACAAAGACTGGACTTTGTTGACCATTCCTGCTTGAGGAGAATCTCCAAGGCTTGGACTGAGCTTGCCTCTTGCTTTGAAGTCTCAGGGCCATCAAAGACTTACTCTACCAGTACCTGGACTCTCTGCTGAGACATCTGCCCTGCCAAGTGGTGCCCTATCCAGTCCCTGGGCCCCTCAAAGGTAAAGTTGGCAGAACAAGGACTGGAATCCCTGAAAATTTTGATGTACCACCTGCAACGCTGCTGAAAAACGGAGTGCCACTGGCTTTGCGGCTGAAACCAATGCCCCATCTGCATTGTGGCTGGGAAATAAACACATTGCAGCTGGATAAACAACGCAAGGCCTCTTGCAGCTGCTGATAATGATGCACACCCCACCCAGTGTGTTTTTCTAACACCCTGGGACCATATTTCTCATACATTGTCGCTGGGTGTCAAAGTCATTGTGAACCTGTGCCGATCCAAGGTGCCCTGTCCAGAAATCGACGCATCGCTCTCTTGTAGGGGAGAAAAACAATGCATTGCCTCCCTGACCAGAGAAGAAACAGCGCACGTCCTCACTTGCAAGTAAGGAATCGACCCATTGCTGACTTTTCCGATGCACGCTTGCCTGTGTGGCTTTATTTTTGACACAAACCTGGTACTTCATGTAAAATCAATGTTTCCATTGTTTTCGATAGAGTATTACTTTTTTACTTTCAAAATTAATATCTTGACTTGTGTATGTTGGATTTTTGTCGTTCTGGTCTTGTTTGATTTAGATAAATATTACCTATTTTACTAAACTGGTGTGGTGTTCATTTTGTGGTGTTTTCACTGTATTACTTTGTGTTTTGGTACACATACTTTACACATTGCCTTTGAGATACGCCTGTCTGCTTGTGCCAAGCTACCAAAAGGGTGAGCAAGGGTTATCTGTGTATCTGCATTGCCCTGACTAGAGTGAGGGTCCTTGCTTAGACAGACAGCAAACTGACTGACAACGAGAGACCCCATGTCTAACAGATCCTGAATATGATGAATGTGTTTTCTATGTGGATTATGAGCAAGAATATATTGTATCTGATTTAGAATTTAAAGACAGTGAGATCTCCTTACAGAAAGGAGAAAAAGGTCTGAAACACACTTTAGGTCAAAAAAAGTTTGATCGTAAAGAAATTAGGTGACCCAAGTATTCCGACTGGTGGCCTGTGGGTCATACAGCAGAATGTGTTAAAAGTTATAAAAGGAAACCCTTGAAAAAAGAGAGAGAAACAACATGAGGGACGAGTGTTCTAGGCCTATTGTTGGCAAAAGGGTCACAATGACACCTAATTTAGACTCAGAACTGATTTCCTATTTATTCAAGCTTGGACGAGATCCAAGAAAAAGTCTGGAATACTCGATGAAACAGTGCGAGGATAAACTATTGGATGTATTGAGTCCTCTAACCATTATATTTGATTTAGTAGAGGAAGCATACATTAATGGAGTTGACATAGACCTTGAACTCCGCTGAGGCTGGAGTCATAAGGCAATTTGTTTTGTGGGTAATGCCAATAAAAGCCTTGCAGCTGAAATGAAGAAAATGGGTTTGTTTAGAATGAGCTCGAAACTGAGTGACAACCAAAAATGAAAGTGGCAATGATACTAAGGGTCTTCTTTTCAGAGAAGGCATGGTCAAATCTTTAGGAAAGTTTGTGGCAACATTCACAGCTTTAGACAAAGTTCAAAGGTCCAAGCATAAAGTATTCCATGTGTATAATTTATATCAGAGGGCTGGAAAGAGAGGGCAACGTTCCGGCAGAGGATATTATAAGTCCCAAATTGGATTTGTAAGAACAAATTTCAGAGGAGGTCAAGGAACATCAAGTTTCTACCCCCAAAGTGGTGGAGAAAGCAAAGGTAAAAGAACTAAAGGGAGAAGAAAAGATATAGGGGAACCTGGAATGTTTTTTTCATGTTGGTTCTTGGAACGTGATCTGGATCTCGTAGAAGCAGGTGAAATGGAAGTGGGCAAATTTCCTAGCTGAATAATTTGATGAGGGTTTAGCATATAGGACTTTGAATTGCTATAGATCAGCTATTGCCAAAGGACATTCAGTGGTAAAAGGAATATCTGTAGGTACATGTGCTTTGGTAGGTAGCGTTATGAAGGACATTCATTTGAAGAGACCTCCTAGGTCAAAATGTGACAAGTTATGGGATGTGAATGTATTTCTGGTTTTATTTGACAGATGGCCTTCAAATAGATATTTACATTTGAAGGAGTTGTCATGGAAATTGAAGTTGGCAACTTTATTGTGTTTAATTTATTTTAGAAGAGTTTCTGATGTTCAAGCATTGGATTTAGGAGGCAGATTTTATCAACCAGAAGGAGTTTTATTTGAAATATATAGGAGAACTAAAACCATGTCAGAAACATTATTTTATCCATATTTTCAGGACACACCAACATTTTGTGTAGTAAGATATGTAGGAGAATATGAAAAAAAGGACAGCAGAGTATAGAGCAGTTGGTGTAACTCAATTGTTGATTTCTTACATGAAATCAGTTAAAGAGGTTTTAGTAGCAACCATTGTTCGATGGGTGAAAAATGTTATGAAAGAATCAGGTGTGGATGTAGAAAGGTTTAAAACGTATCCCTCAAGAGGGGCTATGTCCTCACAGGTTTTTTGTACAGGAGGAAAATTGGAGGAGATATTGAAGGTAGCAGGCTGGTCTAATCAGAAGTATTCAGACAGTTTTACTTCAGACTAGTAGAGCATGTCTCTAGCTCCGTGTTGAGAAGCTTTGAACATGCATAATGCTAGCCTCCTGTCTTGCCATAAAATGTTGATTCTCATTGTTTTCATGTTTAGGGAATCATGATTTTACTAAAGAAAAAGAGGCTAGTATGATCCCTCCTTCCCCTTTGGAGGGAGTGAATAAAAAAAAGATTAAGATCAATAATTTAATGATTTATTTTATTTATTGAATATGGTTTCTTGTTAATGGATATTTAATTATCAAATGTATTAAGACATATGTTTAAAATGCTTAGTACAATTTATTGTATTAGCACATGTAATCTTATACAACTCTATCTGCTCACATGCAGTAAAACCCTCTGAATCAAAGCAAAATGAGGTAAGGCTTAACCTTTCTTGTGTGCCTAGTTTTGAGTAAAAACATCTACTGCCAATGCCCCCGGATCCAGAAGTCAACTGAAATAATTAGTCTTTTTGGAAGTTAAACGAGCTGCAACAAGGTCTACTTCTATTGAACCCAGTATGATCTCTATTTCCCTGAAAATCTCTCTGTTCAGCAGCCACTTGCTGTAATCTCTTATATGATGTGAATTCCAACCGGTTTTTGTATTTTCATTTCCTGGTAACTATTGGGCTATTAATGTTATCTCCTGTTCCTGACAAAACTCCAATAACTCCTTGGCTATTCCTATTAACTTCTTGGATCTGCTTCCACCCAATTTGTTTATATGGGATACTGTCGTAATATTGTCCATCTTCAGCAGGACTGAACAGTCCTATAATGTATCTCTGAAGCTGAGCAAAATAAAGATTCCAGCTTTCATCTCTAAAAAATGTATGTATTTCTCTGACAAATTCCACCTTCCTCCTGTTTCCTGGTCCTTGCACATCGCACCTCAACTATTGGACCTGGCGCTGTTGTGTAGCCATTTTAGTTATAGCTCCATGCACTTTCTTTTAGCATACTAGGCCTGCCGCTGTGCAATTTAACCTAGATATATTTTATTGAGCTTCATTTAATAATTTAACAATTGCCACTTTTGCGGTCTTGTTTTATTTTTCTCTATCTTGCTGTTTTTGCCTAGGCCAGCATTACGTTCTCAACCAAGACATTCTCGTTCACTCTGTGCTTCTTTCAAGGCTGCAATAAGATAGGTTGCTGGTGAACGTGGTAAAAGTTTTGACTCTGGTATTCATAGAAAACACATATACTTACGTAGGGACATTTTCTCAGAACATTTTATTATAAAACACTTCCTTGTCCCTTACACGTTAGAAGGAGATTCCAGCCAGAGAACCACGACTGTATATTGATTGCTGAATTTTTCGCTACAGCTGCTTTTGCAGACTTCAGGCCTTTGCTCAGGTATGGGGGATGATGTCTTCCCAGGGAAACCTGAATGGCAAAATTAGAGCTTAACATGTTGTGCTCTATTATAGCCTAGGTAGGAATTTGTCTATTGACTCTAGTGACAATATGGTAGCGTTACTTCTATGCTTTACTCTCCTTGTCACAATTTTAATCTTGTCATGCTGTATCATCCTGGTTATTGCAGTACATGTTTTGCTATCTACGATGCAGTTGCTTCATTAAAACCTTATTGAAACATAGACTGCCTCTGTTTGTCATTGTGTATGTGAGGCTATTGTAACTGAGAGAAATGGATGAGACCACGGTTTCCCTGAGAAATCAGTTATGTAATGCGCTCGGCTGCCTAATCATCCTTGCCCTTGGGTAGAGATGAGGCACTACTAGTTAGCCGGAGCAAAACCCAGAATGGGGCGAGAGGTGTCACCTGTAGTGGGTCAGACTCAGTCTCCCAGACCACAGGTGACTCTGCAGCTCGAAATCCAGTAGTCTCGTTAGAATAATGAGAGTCTACACTACATGGTACCGCCAATGTTTGGTCAGGCTCTAATTGTCAGGTCCTCCTGAGGATCTCTGTCTCCCCATATACAAAGTATATGCTGTATTTCACCTCAGTACTATATGCGGAGACGTCTGTGGTTTTGATGATTTCCTCCTCAGCTAAGCAGGGAACACCTATCTGACCCTGGAAGTTGTTCAAGCTTCAACTCCAAAAGGAAAATCCCCAGTTTGGTGTGTTTATCTCTGAACAAACTTACGATTTAATATGGCAGATCCGCAACAGGTTAGCAATTGCAGTCAATGAGACAACCCCTGACTGCATATTTATTGGCAAATGGCCTAACGGCCCGGGGGGCCCAGTCACATTTGCGGTGGATGCACACGCAGCTTATAGAACAGAATTCTTCTATTCTTGGGTCACATTTCCAGCAGTTGATGGGAATATAAATACATTTCATCACTATACACCTGCAAACGTACCTGGACAATACAGAGTATACATATATTTAGAAATACCTTTATCTTATAAAGAACATAATAATTGGCTTGATGGCGCCCCACCTCACACAATTTTACCAGTTAGGTTAGTTCCTCTAAGTAATGATGGTCCTACCCGGCCTTTATTATACACCTCACCCTGATGTAGCGAATCTAGCGGTAGCTGAAGTCCGTCGCTTATATACTGAGTTGAGGGCAACACACAGACGACTAGTACAGTTTGTAATGCAAACATTAAATACAAACTCAGCCAGTGCTGCTCCAGCACAACCACATGCAGTGACGCCAGATATTAATCCTGCAACTGTACATTCGATCATGGATAAAGTACCCGCCAAACGAGAAGAAATTCCGTTCTGGTTAGCTCAAAAAATAAATACACTGGAAGCAGCATTTCCCCATACTGGACCTCAGGATAAACATAGAATAATAACAATGTGCTTGCCATTTGGGATGGTTCCCACAATAGATAACTGTAATACATGGGGCACGGTATTTGCTATGCTCTATACAACCGTACACGGTACACCAACACTTGCCAATTTACCTGAAGTGTTGAAACAAATTCAAGATGAATATGGGGCTGCCCCAGCCTTGATTTGGGGATGCAATTGATGGGCAATTTTGCCACAGTGTCCTCAATTATTTTTAGTAACCTTAAAGGGGAAGTGGTAAAATTTGCGGTGCGCATGTGGCTCTGGGATGTTCCTCAACAGGATCAAGAATGTGAGCTGTCTAATATTATCACGCCGACCTACATTAGCAATGATCGAGATAGTCTGGGGCCAGACCAACAAAACCACAATTTCAGGGTAAATCTAATAAAAAAAAAATTCAAAGCAAGCTCCTGAGGGTAAAAAGAAACACTGGGATAAAAAAGAGAGGAGAGAATCTCCGCGTATGGAGACCCCGCAGAATAGATACAATCTCAGAAATAGAGATAATATAAAAATGCCTAATAGATATCAATATACTGATACACGCCAATCTCGTTCCTTTCAGGACTTGGCGGAAAAACGCAGTGAGAGAGGTGGGCGGTCAGAACGAAAAACTGAGTACGTGAAACCAAGACAGGAATCACAACGCTCAACAGAGGTTTCTGTTAAAAAGGAAGAGAAACCTTCTCAACAAAAACCCCAATTTAAAAAGAAGAAAGTGGCAGCAGTTGCAGTTCGACATGCCTCTCAAGAAGAGGGTTCCCTTGAAGAACAAGGAGTGGGTACTAGCGCTACTAGACAGCGTGGCAGAGATCACAATAGTTTGCTGGAATCTTCTAGAGCATCTGGTGGTGAATGCAATTGATGACTAAGTCATGTTACAACTAGAAGGAGACATTGAACGCACAATAGACGCAATCTTTTGGGATTGTGAGATCCACATATATGATATTTTGTTGGCCAAAAAGATTGGCCGCCTGAATTTGCCCGTACATGCCCATATGAGGAAGATGTTATCAAACCTTCTTTCTCGCCCCTTGTTCCCAAGGAACTCGCAGAATCCTACGCCATTGATTGGGCATTGGCGCAGGCACCCGTGTTATGTCGCAACCATGTAGGATGGGACAAAGATTCCCCCTACCATGTAATCCTACTACAAATCAACCCCAACCTCAACCTCAGTATCTAATAAAACATGATTCTAAAGCACCCGCAAGAGAAATTCTCACACAACCAGAGTACCAGGGCATAATTGAACCCTGCATCTCCCCAATGAATTATCCTTTATTCCGGTAGCTAAAGCATACCATTCATACAGAATAGGCTTAGACTACAGACACTTAAACAGTCATATACGGACATATGCTATACAAAACTCACATAACACAGCACTGATGAACAACATAGTGCGCAAAAAATACAAAACAACACTAGAGATTTCCAATGTTTTTTTCTACCAAAATATAGCGCCTGAGAGTAGAGACTTAACAAGTTTCCGCGCACTAGGCTCCCAGAAACAAAATCAGTAATTTACCACAAGAGGTAAAAGAACAGTCCAGGACTGTTTGCGGCTTGTGTGACTTCAATCTTGCACGACATTGACCCTGGAGCATTGTCCTTTGTAGATGATATCTATCTCACGGATGATATATTACTGCAACATTTAAGATGGGTAGCCCACATTGTTGTGGGATTTGCCGACTTCAGCTACAAATTTAATTTAAAAAAAAGAAAATAGCCTTCCTTAGCGTCCTGTTTCTGGGATATGAGCTATCAAGTGAAGGCAAGAGCCTAGCGCCACAATTCTTGGAAAACTGCACACAATTACAACCTCCAAATACCATTAAAAACTCCAATCTCTATTGGGTTTCCTAAATTTTGGCAGAACATACATTCCTGATTATGCATCTCGCATAAAACCATTATATGACTTAATAAGTCCTGACTTTTCAAGCAAATTTTGGACAGTCAAACAAACACACATTCTCAGAGACCTGGAGACAGACATGCTTGCAGCACATGGTCATCAGAGTAATTGCTGGTGGCATTGGTTTCACTTATGTAACTTTCAATGAGGGTGAGTCAGTCCCAATCCCGTACAAATCACATTTGTACTCAGCAGCAGAACAACGCTTTGGTCCCACTGAGAAAATTCTCACTGCTGTACAGATGGCTGTCATTAAAGAAAGACCTCTGGCCCAAGACAAATGCCTTATTGTTGCCTCTCCAATTCCATCCCTTGAGGCTGTTACCAAAGCTAGCGTTCCTAACGCTAAAGCATTACATCCACGTTGGATACATTGGGCAACATCTTTGAGAGCCACTGATGTAGACTACATTTTTGACCCAAAATTGCAAACTCAAGAATTTTTGCAATACGAACTAGAATACCAAATTCCAGCAAACACACTGCCTATTGATAAATATCAAAGAGTTATGTACACCGATTACTCAGAGCAACCTGCAATTGGCACTAAGCATCAATACTCCGCTGCTTGCGCAGTCGTAATCGGCTTCATGGAGGGTGATAAATTTTGTCCCCAACATACGCACACCCAAATCCTAGGGGATTGCACAGCACAACTGGCACTAGAACATACAGAACCTGCACAGTTAACACTGATTGTTTATGATTCGTACTATTGTGTCAAGTCCTTCAGTGAATACCTGCATCACTGGCACCAGAATGGGTTCAGAGATTCTAAAAGGAACACCATTAAACACAGACTTCATTGGGGGAAGTAGCGAATCTGAAGGAAACGCTACCAAATGTCCATGTTGTACATACACTTGGACACCAGAGCGTTGGAATACACATTGCTGGGAATACACTGGCTGATGAAGCCGCAAAGTCAGCAGTGGCTAAGGCCACTGTTGCTGCAGTAACCCGCTTAGGTGCAAAACCAGACGAAGATATATGGGCTGCCGTGAAAGCTACTGCTGAAGGTATGCCATATCCAAAAGCATTTCCTGCTAAATATTCCTACCGAATGGGAGGCTGCCTTAGTGCTGAGGTTAAGATACCAGCCGCAGGGGTTCGTGAAATACCCAACAAAGATGTAAGACCAGAGTTTTAGGTACAGGTCATAGTTGGCTTAATCACCTGTATGGAGTGCAGAGAGCACTTAAAAACCTGCCTAGAACGTCCCTGGGGAGTCGTACTTCATATGAGTGCCTGTTCGGAGCTCAAATGTTTGTTCAAGATCTTGATGGCACTGGTGTGGAGGCGGCAGAAACACCTATTAACATAAATGAACGTGTCACTGTCTTACAGGAATTACAACAGTTCCGTGACGACAACGCTTCTGCCAGTGCTGCCTCCACAGGAATTACAGATATACCTGTAACGCCTACAGGCTGGATTCCTAAAGTTGGGGATCTAGTACGTGAAAAAGTTGATGTGAAAAAAGAGTTTGGTCCTTCTTATCGTGCACCGGTCCCAGTCTTGGGAATACACGGTACCAGAACTGTCATTCTACCACCGTTGGCTGGTGCTAAGGAAAACTGCTTTGTATCAACAATGTCAAGTTACACCATGTGGCCGATCCTACACAGCAGACCAAAATGAACAGTCAGTAGTTCCCGAATCCCTCTCACTACTGGTCAGGAAGTTCCTCTACAAGTTGTACACAGCAACACTGACACCTCTCCGAGCTTGGGGAGGGTGAAAAATGATCTTGCATTAGTTCCACTGACGTCAAACAATACAGTAATGACGTCATATATTCTGAACCACCACAGGATACACCCACCGCTTCCCCACCTACAAACACGGCTCCAGCTTTTGCATGCACTGCTTCTGGATACTTTGCTGACATCAACTACAAAGTTTCGGACTCATACGCCTCTTCTACTCCTGAACTGTCAAAAGCACGTAAGCTGATAAACTGCCTTAAAGCAAATTACTTTATTTTTTCATGGAACTATCTGTGGCTTTCCTTGACTGTACTAGCTTTCCCACTTTGGATTGGGTTTGTCATAACATTCTTTTTATTAATACATGGTCATTTTCTTCCAGAAAGATCGACAGTTGACCTGGTGGATGAGGTCCTGAAACCACATTTTTCTTCCCACAAGGTCCGCAAAGACTTGACTTTTGTGAACATTTCCGCTATACCAATTCTAGATGGGATTGTTTGGGATAAAGTAACATTTGATATATACGCCCCTACAGTGGTCATTCAAATACCATATGTGTTTAAAGTTTCAATGAACGATGTAAAAATACCCGGAGTTGTTTCTGATGAGTGGGATGTGAAAGCAGTTGATTCTATGATGGCTGAATTGCAGTATTACACTGTATTTGAAAACGAAAATGCTTACCAATCAAAACAGAATTATGATGATATGTTTTGCTATAATTATTATGGGCACCATTTCATCCACAGAGCAAGCACCCCTAAAACTATTTTTAATTACACACAATAGGAACATCGTCAAAATCCACCACAAGGGAGTTCTAAAACATACTCTGAAAAGTTTGCATATTTTTCTGGGCACAATGTTAAAAATGCTGAGTCATATTATTTTAAATTGCAACAGATAGAAAATGTACGCATATTATTGACAAATACAAAATGTATTTATTCGGATTCCTTTGTTTCCCTGTTGACTATAGAAGGCTATGAATATAGGCTGAAGTTGATTGACTTAAAAAGTGTGTGGGGAATTACACATTGGCAAATACGAGAGAAGGAACCTTTACTTAGAGCATGCTGTTGAAATGATATTTTTAAATGAAAGTGTACAACAAACAAGTTGTTTAGGCTTAGCTAAGATTAAGGAATTGAATGCGCCCAGTATTCCTGTGCCTGCAAAATTTCATGAATGGCAAAAGTACATTAATGCAAACGAAGATGAGCTCGATGAATGGGTCCAGGATGGCACATTTAATGCTTCACTGTCACACCCTGGCGGGTGGTTATTGTGGCCAATAGATTCTAACGGGTGTCATAAATGTTTTATAAACTCCACGGGGGGATTTAGAACTATTAGGCTGGACCCTCGCTATATATCATCCGAACATGCGGGTATAGTAACAACATACAGTGTAGGGAAACTATGCCAGCAATGTTTAAGGAGTTCCACATTAGATGGGGTTAGAGAACGCATAATTCTCCTGTCTAGTAATACTGATTTACAGGACTTTCTGTTAGGCCTCGGAAACAATGCAGAAAGCGCTTCTTATATGCAGTATATAATTAAATTTGGAAGCTTTCCCAACAAGAAGCTGCTGCCCGGTTAAAGCAAATAGACCAAGAAAACTTCCGAAGGCATTAGCTGTTGTAGATAATGAGATGAATACCCTGTCCGACAGGATATACACCTTAAATAACATCGTCTCTTCTGCTATAGACATTAAACAAACAGATATGTCTTCTTTACACCATGGAAAGAGTCAACTAAGGTCCATTATGCATTTGGGTTGGACACTTCAAACACTGAAGGCAGGTTGCGTTCCCTGGCAACACGTTAGAGCAAGGGACATATTTTCTACATTTAACTTGATGCGACAACAACAACAAATGGCTAAGAAGCGACATGTCATGCTAAATATTGAAAAGTTAGAAAGGTTGCCTTTTATTGTGGCTGAAATACCATCTTCTGAATGGTTAATACACAGGGTTATTAATCTGCCTATTTCAACACTTCAATTCAGGTCCTGTTTAAAACACATTCTGGTAGGCAGATATGAAAGTCTGGGAGATAGTTACATCCATGAGGTGTGGAAGCTGCCCTTCTCATACAAATGTCTCAGTTGCATGAAAGAAGTCTTTCTTAGCGATAGTGAATGCAAGACTTCTGTCAGCCATTCAATGGTTTGTAAACAGCTGTCCTTGGAAGGGGCGTGTAACGCGTCTGCAGCGAATTTGGCTTGTTATCTGAAGGGAGTTCCAGTCCCCTTGATTAGACTTGCGTTCCAGGTGCATTCAAATGGCAGCTATGTTCTCCTCAATGGTGAAGACTGTTGCCGGATGCGTGCCGGGATAGTTTATGTTGTTTCAGTCTCTAAGATTGTTACATGCTGTGGGAACGTACTTTTTCCTCCCTCTAGACTAAAAGAAGTAGCTGATATTTGGCCCCTTATTGGTACTTCTAATGTGAATGTTGATAAGTTGAGCAGACTCAAAGCTTTACTGTTTCAAAAACATGTTGCCCTCACATTTGCGTGCGAGACCTACGTGTGTCAGGTGGCAAGGTCATCAGCAGAGATACAGTCCCTTTTAAGTACCAACTTTCCGAGACACTTTAGGGAACTCGTGGGACGAATATTTAACGCATCCAGTACTACTGGAATTGCAAATTTCTTTAAGGCTGTTGGTTCTGGTTTAGTTCACACCTTCTCCTCCACATTCAGTTTAATACCATCAGCCCTCCACTCAATATTTTCCAATAATTTTGGGGGATTTCCAATAACTTTGGCTGTAATAGTTGGCATTTTGCTATTGTTACTTTTCATGCACAATGGCTGTCCTGCCGCAACAAGGAGAAATGATAGCGCTCCCATCAGCGCAGCTGTGGCGTGAATGCATGATGCAGTACTGTGGAGCAACACTCCTAGAGGAATTGGAGTATGACTGGTCTCTGTCAATCAGACCCGTTTTATATTGTGTGCAGCCTGTGTTTCGGTGCCTCTGGTGCTCTTTCGAACATGCACTGGAAGTTTGCCTTTCCACTCAGTGCTTGCTTTCATTGGACGATGATCTGTTGATGTTCTTGCTGAGAGTTCATTACCGGACATGCGTGTTGAGGGTGAGTCTGCCACTGGAAGCTGCTTATGAGTTGCCCTTCCAGGAGGATGCGGCTCTAAATTAATCACAGGTCACACCACGGAACGCTGCTGCCTTGGCTGACGCTCAGGCTATGGAACACAAATGCTCCTTGGTCCTTCGCATCGATGCCTTTCCAACTTTAACACCTGCTGAAGTGGAAGATTTCCTCTCCTCCATGGTCGCGGATTCAATTGGCATTTTTAGAAAATGACTCTGACTCTTGAAATTCTGCTCCCTTTTATGCCACATGTTAACATTTTAAATTGTCCTTTTAGATATGCTCATGTGTCCTTTTAACTTGATATTATTAACCCTTTTTACACCTATATCTTAGGTCCAGTTTTAGAACTTTTATTTTTAGGCTTTGAACCACCTTCAACCGACAAGGGGAGGGTATTGTGTAGCCATTTTAGTTATAGCTCCATGAATGTTATTTTAGCATACTAGGCCTGCCGCTGTGCACTTTGACCTAGATATATTTTATTCAGTTTCATTTATTATTTTAACAATAGCCAGTATCGTGGTCTTGTTTTATTTTTCTCTATCGAGCTGTTTTTGCCTAGGCCGGCACTACGTTCTCAAACAAGACATTAGTGTTCACTCTGTGCTTCTTTCAAGGCTGCAATAAGAAAGGTTGTCGGTGAACGTGGTAAAGGTTTGGTCTCTGGTATTCATAGAAAAACATACATTCTTACGTAGGGACATTTTCTCTGAACATCAGCTGTTTTATCATAAAAACACTTCCTTGTCCCTTACACGTTAGAGGGAGATTCCAACCAGAGGACCACAATTGTATGCTGATTGCTGAATGCTTCGCTACAGCTGCTTATGCAGACTTCAGGCCTTTGCTCAGGTATGGGGGATGATGTCTTCCCAGGGAAACCTGAAGGGCTGAATTAGAGCTTAACATGCTGTGCTCTAGTATAGCCTAGGTAGGAATTAGTCTATTGACTCTAGTGACAATATGGTAGCGTTATTTCTATGCTTTACTCTCCTTGTCACAATTTTAATCTTGTCATGCTGTATCGCCCTGGTTATTGCAGTACACGCTTTGCTATCTAAGATGCAGTTGCTTCATTAAAACTTTATTGAAACATATACTGCCTCTGTTTGTCATTGTGTATGTGAGACTAATGTAACTGAGAAATGGATGAGACCTGAGTGACCACGGTTTCCCTGAGAAATCAATTATGTCATGCGCTCGGCTGCCCAATCATCCTTGCCCTTGGGTAGAGATGAGGCACTGCTAGTTAGCCGGAGCAAAACTCAGACTGGGGCGACAGTTGTCACCTGTAGTGGGTCAGACTCAGTCTCCCACACCACAGGTGATTCTGTCGCTCACAATCCAGCAGTCTCATTAGAATAATCAGAGCCTATGTGACAGCCCTTTTGCAGGGTCATCCCCAAACTGTTTCCCTCCTTCGTCCTATTTTTTCTGACCAGCTTTGTTGGCTTTAGGACCCGTGCTAAAGTGAATATGCTCCCGGTGTAAATTGTGTTGTTGATTGGTTTATCCATGATTGGCATATTTGATTTACTAGTAAGCCCCTAGTAAAGTGCCCTGGTCAACTGCTACTAGTGGGCCTGCAGCACTGATTGTGCCACTCACATGAGTAACCCTGTAAACATGTTTCAAACTTGCCACTGCAGTGATTGTGTGTGCAGTTTTGCACTATCAATTCGACCTGGCAAGTGTACCCAGGCCCAAACCTTCCCTTTTTATACATGTAAGGCACTCCTAATGTAGGGCCTACTTAGCCCCATGGACAGGGTACAGTATGTTAAAAGTGGGACATGTACTTGTAAGGTTTTACATGTCCTAACAATGAAATACTGCTAAATTTGTTTTTCACTGTTGCAGGGCTTATTTCTCTCATAAGTTAACATGGTGGTTGCCTTTAAATATCCTTAAAGTGCAGTTTGCCTTTGAGAGCAGAGGGACCTTTGGAGTTTGGGGTCTCTCAACTCACAATTTAAAAATACATCTTTCAGTGACGTTGGTATTTAGATTGTTAGTTTGAAAATGCCACTTTTAAAAAAGTAGGCATTTTCTTGCTTATATCATGCTGTGACTCTGCCTGTTTGTGGATTCCCTGTCTGGGTCAGACTGACAGTTGGGTTTTTTGTGAATCACCTCTAGACCGTAACACAAGGGGAGCTGGGGTGTAGCCTACATATCCTGATGAGCCATCTGAACTAGAGTGAAGGGAGGAGCGGTCACTTACACCTGAATAGGCTGTGTCTGCCCTCACACAATGTAGTCTCCAACACCTCTGATGTGTGTCTGGGGCCTGACCTGGGCAAGGCAGGATCTTGTAAACAACAGAGACTTGCCTTTGAAGATTGCCTTCGTCAAAGGCAGAAAGGGGTATAAGTAGTGGACCCAAAACCAGAGACTTTAGATTTCTTCAATATCACTTCTAGAACCAAGAGGAACCTCTGCCAACGAGAAGAGCTGAAGACAAGTGATACCCCTGCCTGTGACTGTGCCTTGTTGGGTTATTCTGCAGTTGCTGCTTCTGCCTGTGAAAGGGGACAAAGGCTGCACTTTGTTGTACATTCCTTCTTGAGAAGAATCTACTGAGCTTGTCTCAGGGCCATCAAAGACTTCTTCTGCCAGCACCTGGACTCTCAGCTGCGACTCATGCACTGCCAAGTGGTTTCCCGTCCAATCCCTGGGCTCTTTAAAGACTAAGTTGGCAGAACAAGGACTGAAATCCACGCACAGAACTATATGCGGGGAAATTTTCGATGCACCACCTGCAATGTGGTTGAAAAACGACACGTCACCCACTTTGTGTCAAAGATCAATGCTCCACCTGCATTGCTGCTGGGAGACCGATGCATCGCGGCTGGAGAAATGGTGCAACACCCACTTGCGGCTGCTGATAACCATGCAAACCCCACACAGTGCAGTTTTCTACCACCATGTGATCGGATTTCTCATGCATCGTCACTGGGGGTCAAAGTTATTGTGAACATGCGTGGATCTGAGGTGCCCTGTCTGGAACTCGATGCATTGCTCTCTTGCGAGGGAGAAAATTTACACATCTCAGACTGGAGTGGAGAAGAAAATGACGCAAGCCCTCACTTGCGAGTAAGGAATTGACACATTTCTGGTTTTTCCGACACACGCTCACCCGTGCTGCTTTATTTTTGATGCAAACCTGGTACTTTTTATAAAATCAATGTTTCTATTGTCTTCTATAAAGTAAGACTCTTATTCTTTTGAAAATTCATATTTTGACGTTTATATGTTGGAATGTTGTCATTTTGGTCTTGTTTGATTTAGATAAATATTGCCTATTTTTCTAAGCTAGTGTGGTATCCATTTTGTAGTGTTTTCACTGCATTACTGTGTGTGTTGGTACAAATACTTTACAATTGCTTCTAGGTTAAGCCTTTCTGCTAGTGCCAAGCTACCAAGGGGGTATGTTGGGGGATAAACAGGTGTAGTTCTCCTTTGCCCTGACTAGAGTGAGGGTCCTTGCTTGCACAGGGGGTAACCTGACTGCCAACCAAAGACCCAATATCTAACACAAACCAAACATGCTTGCATCTGAATGTAACACATAATCTGGGATTGTTGCAAACACTACCCTTCAATTCCATGCTTCCAAATTTTCTAACCACCAGATTAACTCCTCCCTTGCTTCTTCTAATACTTTCATCTTGTCTCCATACCATAAACCTTTTGACAAACCTAAAGCTTTCAATCTTTGAAGGGCCCTGTAATGTAAAGGCCGTGGGAAAACTGTCTTGATTGATGAGGGCAAACGTCCTATCACTCGAGCTACATCCCTTAAGGAAACTTCCTGCTGCAAATGTAATTGATTCACCTCTCTTTTTATTAACTTTAGTTTCCTGTCTGGTAGCTTGAGTTGCACCTTCACTGTGTCCACTCTGAAACCCAAAAACTCTAATTGCTGAGTTGCTTCCAAAATTGATTTCTCCAAATTCACTATGAATCCTAGTCCCTCCGAAGAAAGTCTCACTATTTGCAAATGTTTCCCTAACACTTTTTTGCCTTGATTCATGATGAGAATATTGTATAGATAATCACTGGCCTTAAGCCTTGCTCTCTCAGAGGCTAACAATTGGTTTTAACATCTTTGTAATATACCATGGGCAAGAAAAAAGACCAAATGGTAGACATCTGAATTCATAAACAATTCGATTCTATCTGAATTGTGGAAACTTTTGACTTTCCCTATTCAGAATCACAGTGAAATAAGCGCCTTTCAAATCTAACTTCACCATGCAATCTTTCTCCAGTACAATATATCTCAACATGTGAATCCCTAGCTACTGACTCTAATTATGCCCTGGGTTCTGCTAGCCAGGCACATGGACAGTCCTCTGTTTAAAAGGTATATGGTAATTAGGTGTGATTACTATTGGTTCTGACAACCGACCTGCCCTTCTTTGCAGTCTGCACTTAAAATGAAACTATGTCCAAATTCGACTTTGGAATGAAAAGTACTTCCAGAGTCTTAAACTGCATTTTTGTCACATATGTCATCCCTAAGGTCTGCCCTAGGATCCCCAGTAGTAGGGTGCCTTGTAATTAAACGCAGGGGCATTATAAAATATGTTTTTTATGCCCTGGTGAGGGAAACACTGCCAATTTTGTTTTCCCCCATTGTACTGTCCTAGCTAACACAGGAAGGCTTCATTAAACTTTAATAAAGTCTAACCTTTGACAGGAATGAGGTAGAAATAAATCCAAATTGTCAAGGTTGGATTTATTACACCTATTGCAGGAAAGTAATTTTAGAACCTAAAACACCCCTGTAGCAGTCTCTTCTGATTGGCCAGCCTCTGACAGGCTGAGCCAAGCTGCTCTGGTGAGGTATAAAGTGGCCTGGCCTGAACAAAAGCCATCTGGTGGGGGGAGATCTGCTGCTGCAGATGCTAGGACTGGGAGGGGGCTGGGTAGCCAAACTGGTTTTCAAAGCGAGGACATATAATACAGGAACCAGGCAGCCCCCCACTTCCTGCACCCCCAGCCAGATGGGAGCCCCTGTGATTGAATTAGAAGAGGTGCTGAAAGGAGAGTGTAGGCAAAAGTCAGCCACGCCTGTGGTTGGGTTAGCCAGAACTATACTCACAGGAGAGATTTTCTCTATTTTGATTTTTGTGGAGATATGCATTCTGGGACAGAAAAATGCCACACTTCCCAGGAAGAAGTCATCACAGAGGGTGGTAACTTGAACCCCAGTGGTTGGGGGTGCCAATCTCTTGCCAGCTGAGAAAACTGCTACAAATATGGGAGAGGTACACAGCCCTCAAATCACTGCCTGGAAATATCAAGAGAAGAAGGACTGCCCTCCTGAAACCCTGGTCCGCACCCCAAAAGGACTGTACTCATAAGGACTACACCTGCTGCAAACTTTGCCCTTCACCAAGGAGGGATTTGACTGGTTTCAAAAGAATTAAGGGGTGGAATCCCTGTAAGCAACAGGTACAAAACAGCCAACAGAAGCCACCTGGATCAATTCCATCAGGACAAGCCCAGCTGACCATCTTCACCCGGACATTAAAGGATTTGACCAGGTTGGTTGTGAGAATTGTAGTCCCTAACTTCCAAGAGGTAAATCAGAGCTTCTGGACCCTTGGCTGGTGTTGTGGACCCGCTAAGTCCCAAAAAGGACCTTCAGGAAGAGGTCCAAAAGTTTTGAAACATTTGGACAACTTTTGTCAAAAAGCTCCATAAGTTGACTGACCCTATGAAGAGAGTCAAGCCAGCGATGTCGAATCGCAACTCGGCTTGAAATTCAGGTTTGCCCCTATGAAGCTCCTGAGCTCTTCGCCATCAAAGAGGAGAACCAAGACCTCCAGGATTCACCAAGGCCTCATGCTGCTGCAAGCCACAGTTGTTGAACTACAACCCAACCTGGCGAGGAGATTTGCTCGACTTCAAGGAAAAAAGATTTTAAAAAGTGACTGTGTGCAAAGGTAAAATCTTGACCAGCTGCAAACACTTGTTGTATCTGACCTTTGTTCCATCGCAGTTGGCCTAAACTTTGACTTCGACCCTGTCCAGTCTGACCAGATAGCTGCAATTGTCGCTTTTAATTTTTTGGCACTAGAAAACACATTTTTACATTTATTCTAACACTGAGTGCCTCGATTATTACCCAATGCTAGTCATCAGGGAATACAGTGTGCGTCATCAGAAAATACTGTGACAAATGTGCTCAGCATGCACAGTGATGGATACACCGCTAACTAATAATCATTACATAAACCAAGATCGCAGTGAAAAAACCGAGGTTTGAACGCACCCGAGTCCACAAGACCAATTGATGCATCACTATGAAAACTGCATTGCTCATTTTGATAATCAGTCCTCTACATGCACAAATGTGCCAGTGTGCACTTCCCCAATGCCTGAAAACCACGCACCCATGTTTAAGCCTTCACCAGTAACCAAATGTACTTATTTCCAGATAACAGCTGTAACACCCAGTGGGTCAAAAAAATGATGTGTTACCAGCAGTCACTACTGATCTGACTGCCATGCGGTGGCCTGCAGATCATGCTACAAATGTCCCTGGATGCACTATAAATAGACCAATTGCATTGACTTGAGTGGCACTCGGACAGGAATAATATTTTGCACTAACGTGCTTTCCATCAGCCAGCCTTGAAATATCATCTTTGTTTTTTCCAATTTATCAGGTTAGAACGCATCTTCTCAGATCCTTAAAATCTCTCTGCTACATTTGAGTCATTCAAATAAATCTTTATGAACAGAGATGTTAGACTTGGCATCCTTGTTGTGGTTTCACCTAACTTTTTGCCCCCTGGCCTCCTGTTTCACTGACTTAATTTTTGCTGGCTTTAGGATTCTATGCACTTTACGACTGCTGACTAGTGATAAAGCACAAGTCCTCTGTACTCTAAACATGGTATCACTGGTTTATCCACATTATATATTTAATTTACTTGTAAATCCCAATAAAGTGCACTATATGTGCCCAGGGCCTGTAAATTAAATGCTACCAGTGGGCCTGCAGCACTGATTGTGCCACCCACTACAGTAGCCCTTCAAACATTTCTCAGACTTGTCACTGCAGAGCCTGCGTGTTCCGTTTTAAACTGCCATTTCGACCTGGCAAGTGTATCAACTTGCCAGGTCCAACCCTTCCTTCTATAACACATAAGTCACCCCTACGGTAGGCCCTGGTTAGCCCCAAGAGCAGGGTGCAGTGTGTTTAAAAAGTTGGGCATGTACTTTTAAGTTTCACGTTTCCAGGTAGTGAAAAACTGCTAGTCGTTTTTCATTACTGCAAGGTCTATCGCCCACATAGGTTAACACTGGAGTTATCCTTTAAGTGTAATGCCCAGTTGGGAAAATATAGAAATATGGAGTTTGTGGCCCTTGGACTCACAATTTGAAATCACAATTTATGGTGAAGTCGGATTTAAAATTGTAAGTCTGAAAATGCCACTTCTAGAAAGTTTTCATTTTCTTACTTGACTCATACTGTGCCTCTGCCTGTCTCTTTCTACACATCTGTGGTAGATGAGCTGTGCGTTGGGTATTCCCTCTAAACAGTCACACACTGAGGTGTGACATTTGCAACCTGATGGCTCATCACGAGGCTAATATGTCTTCCTGGCTAGATGGGACAGAAGAGATGACACCTTGTTAGGGCTATGTCTCTCCCCTACAAAGGGCGTCATACACCCCTGTAGAGTGTCTTGGGGTAGGGAAGGAAGGGGCAGGGACCTTCTGTGCTTCAAAGGCCTCTCTTTGAAGTCTCCCACACTTCAAAGGCTCAACCGGGTATAAGTGCTGGACACCCAAACCCCACCAAATCAAAACTCTACTGAAACCAAAGGCATTCTTCCAAGAAGAAGGACTGCTGTGCTGACATGATGGACTGACACTCTGCAACTGAATTGCTGTGGTGGCCTACTGCTTGCTGTGTGCTGTGATGTAGGAGGACTGCCGCTTTGCTACCTGCCTTGCTATGTTGGCCTGCTGCCTTCTGCTTCTTGCCTGGAATGACAAGGACTGAACATTTTCGCTACATCCTTGAACCAAAGATTCTCCAAGGGGTTGTTGGCTTGCCCCTTTTCTCCTGCAGGCTCAGGGATGTCAAAGACTGCTTACAACTCTCCTGGTGCTGCTGGAATCTGTGAGGACTACCCTAGCCTGAGGTGCCCCCCACTCCAGTCATGGGCCTCAGAAGTGGGTTCTGCAGCTGTTTTCTGCAAAACCTGATGCACCAACCCGACTGCATGTGAAAAATCAGTGCATTGCACTTTCAACACTGACACCGAGGATGTACAATAACTGCAGATTCACAGTCTGGAGGTGTGAGAAAACAGGGCTGATTACAGAGGCCCCGTAACTTTTTGCTCCTATTTTTCACTTTTTGCTGGTGTTTTCCTGACTCTGATGGTGCCATGGGTACTGCTAACCAGTCCCAGTGCCTGTGCTCTGCATAAAATGAGTATGCACATTAGGCTAATTATAATTGGCTATGTCAACCTACCTATAAGTCCCTAGTATATGGTAGGGCATGCATGTTTGGGGACCCCAGCATAGGTGGTTGCACTACTAAGGTACCCAGGGTCATTTTAAAGGAAGGCCTGCCTTGATGGCTACTTTTAAAATAAAGTTATATGCAAATTCAACTTTGGAATTAAAAGTACTTCCAAAGTCTCCAACTACCTCTTTTTTATATATAAGTGACCCTTAAGGTGTGCCATGGGTTGGATGCCATGTAACTATAAGCACAGAACTTATAAAAAAAATTATCAGCCCTGGTGAAGTAAATAGCCAAATTTGTTTTTCCCTCACTGTAGTGAATGGCCTCCATAGGCTAAATTGGGGAAACTTTATTTTAATTAACAAAGTCCCCTTAAGAGGCAGATACCTTAAGTTTGGTATCAAATTAATTGTTATAATAAATCCCACAACGTGCCATTGTGGGAGTTCATAAAACTAGTTCAGGTAAAGAGTTCTAAAACTCTACCTGAAAGTTGCCAGCTTCAGCTCTGCAGTGCCCATCTGTGATTGGCCAGCCTCTGGCAGCCTTGCCAGGCTGTCTTGATGAGGTGTGAAGTGGGCTGGGCTGAACACATAGGATGTGCCTGGGGGAGGAGATCTGCCTCAGCTGATGGTCAGACAGGATGGGGGGGGGGAGAACAGCCAAACTAGTCTTCAAAAGCAGGGAAGGACATTTTAAGCAGTTCAGGACCTCCCCCATTTCCTGCAACCCCTGACAATGAAGTACCCTCTTGATTAGATTAGACGAGGGCAGGAGAGGGGTGTGTTTAGGATTTTTAGCCACACCAGTCGTTGGGCTCTAATAGATCTAACCTCCCAAAATCAGTTTAAGCCATGTTGTATTTTTGAAGAATTTTGTTCCCTACGATTGATTTTTTGACTCACTTCACAGGAAGTGATCATCCAAGGGGGGAATAGTCTGCCTGTGATTGGACAGCCCCCCTCCCCCAAGATTTCCAGCCCAGGAGCAAGGATAAATATGGAAGACCTGCATCCACACCTCAGATCCCTTTAAGGAGCAAGACAAAAAAGAAGAAGAACTGCCCTGCTGGACCCCTGACCTTTCCCTGGACACTGCACTCTGGAGGACTGCACAGGGGCACACTTGGATTTCACCACTGAAAGGACTTTGACTGTCTTCCACTGCTTCGAGAAGGGGCTCCCTGTTTGCTACAGGTACTATGGAGCCCCCTGTGGGAGAAGATCCAGAAGTTTGGAGACATTTGGAGCAACTCCATAAGTTGAAGAGGTGCATTGTGGGAGATCCCAAGAGGCAAACCAGAGCCTCTGAACCCTTGGCCAGTGCTGTGGACCACTGTCCTCAATTAAGAAACACTTAACTCTGGACTTTGTGCCTGTCCAGTGTGACCTTATTTTACCCTTTGAGCGCTAGTTGCTTACATGTGCTAAAAAACATTAATTATTTACAAATTCAGATCTACTGTTCCCCTTATCTCATTTTATTCATTTTGGTATCACTCTAAAGGTAAAAATATAATCTATTTTTATAAATTGGTGTTGGATTTTGTATTGTGTTTTGTGTTTTACTCATTTATTGTTTTGTGATTTTTAAATCCTTTACACACTTGTCACCTAAGTTAAGCCTTGTAGCTCATTGCCAAGCTAATAAGAGTTGATCTGGTTTTATTTTATTGAGACCTAACTGGACCTAAGTGGGGGTTAGTGACCTATTGCTAGGTGTAGGTACTTAACTTCCCTTACCAATAATCCACTTTCCAACAGGGGGGTTCAATAATAATTGATCTAGTTCACTTAAATGGAGTTTGAAGCATATGCACGCCCGACTACAAGGCTTGACATCATTTACCCATTTGCGTGAATTAGAACCAGGGCATCATGCCCTCAATGTTGACAATTTGTTCCATCAAAGGTACTGTTTCAGGTGACCCTGCATAGGATCTCTAGCTGGGCTACCCTCCATCGCAGTTGGCCTGGATTTTGAATTTGCACTGGCCCCTCCCAACCTCAAGTAACCATTTAACCGCTAATAATTTCTAAGCACTGTTTTCACATTTAATCTTCTCAGCTTCTACTAATTGGATTTTTGTCTAATTTTTCTCAGATAAATATTTTCTATTTTCTCTGTCTATTTGCTGGTATGGAGTCTTTTTGTGGTGTCTTTCTCTGCATAAATGTAATTTAAGTGTTGCACAAATACTTTACACTGTGCCTCCTAAGTCTGACTGCTTTGTGCCAAGCTACCAGAGGGTGATCACAGGTTAATTTAGTGTGTGTATCTGACTTACCCTGGCTAGGATTGTGGACCAAATTTCTAACAAGAGGATATCCCCAATCAGTGCTGGATCGTTCCATTAATCAATCAGAATCCTTGGATAGAAAAAATCTTTTAATTTTTTTTTTTAATATTGTGTCCATGAGGATGGTATGTATGTTGACATATTCCACCAAATCAATGAAAAACCTTATAAACAAAAGGTGTGGGTGTGGCCAAGATAAAGGCCGCACCGGACGCCTTGGGGTGTACTCTGTAGCCAGGCTGTAAAACATCCTACATAACCTCAGTGCATTCAGCAATGCCTCTTCTGAAATATACATCAGAGCCTGTCATCTACTGCCTCGCTTTGGCAAGCCTCATTCCCGAGCCACCAACTGCACAGAATATGTCTCAACAACATCAAAGGCCAATGGACCTGGCACGCAGTTCAGATCCTGAAAACAGTGGAGTGTTTAACTTTCCGCCCACCTGTGACTAGAAGAATTATGGGCCTGGCAGCGAGTTAAGGTGCCTGGAGGCAACGAGGCTGCCTGCCCAGTGGCGGGCCTGCTCTCTAGCCTCCTGAATTGGCGTACCAAATAATTAGTAGGTGACCTGGTGAAATGGGAAGGGCAGGTCCTGTCCTGCCTTATGAAAAAGTGACAAGAAGATATGTAGCGTCATCATTCCTGTACCTATTCCTCACAGTCATCCAGTGTTAAAAGGAGCCCCCCTTCCAGCCTGGAACAACTTTCACTCAGTGGAGACATCAGAGACTGGGGATCCTGACCTTCTCCACCTCCTAACCCCCAGAGCTCTCAAGGGGCAATTGCCCCATGAACAACACTCAGGCTCCTAGGTTGGGCATGCATGTGAGATCTGCTGCACAGTGACGCCTCAGCCATAGACTCCTGGGCACAACATGTAATGCAGTAAATATACCGCCCACCCACTGCTGATGGACTTCATTGATGAGACTTGTGTTTTCCCTGTCTGGTGCCACAGGTTCATATGGGGCCCTTGGAGAGGCATGAGTTCTGTGACCATAGAGGGTGGTGATAACACCTATTGGAGACTTAGCCACTCTCACTTGCATGCCACTGCTGAGGGGGGCCTTGCAGCATGACATGATATTCCATCTGCTGAGACTGAGCCACACATCAACAGGAGACGCCTGCACATCTCACACATGTGGAAGGATACCAATTGTTGCCTGTGTTTTTCTGCTTTCCTGCCTGAGTGGGCTTGGTTGAGAAACTGCTCTGTCATCCTGCTTAAGCTGCCCTTGACTCATGAGGCTCTACCTTTCCATTATCTACATTTTTGAGGGAAGACTGTAGTACTTATCTACCTGGCAGTGCACCTGGAATGCACAGCAGCATAAAAATCGATACAATGAAACCAAAAACCAACAAACTGCTCCTACAGAATGGGGGGAAACCATCTATCTCCCCTCCCACATCAACGGACTGTATTCTGGACACACTGTGCATTTGGAGGCCACCTTACGCACTCATTGTACTCAATTTGACAAAGTCCTTCAAGCCATCTCGGACACTAAAGCCTTGCTGGAAGCCTGAGTAGATGCAGTATCCCTCAATGTGAACTTATTGCGGGCAGAACATTGTAAATTGTCAGAAAGAGTGGATGAAATGGAGTTTGTAGTGGGTGGCATGAAACTCACTGTGAATGAATTGCACGAGCAGATACAAAAAATGGAGGCTGAAGTATCTAATCTCCACAGCGGAGTGGAAGATGCAGAAGGGCATTCCCGACGTAACAGCATTTGACTGCTAGGGTTTCCCGAATGCACAGGAGACCCTAGTTTTGAGTTGTTTCTAGAGGAATGGCTGATGAAGATGGTGTTGGCAGCCAAAGTACTAAAATTCTTTTCCATAGAAAGGGCACACCATACACCTGGCAGACCACCTCCCCCAGGAGCACAGCCACGTCTCATTATAGTGCTTATGCTTAATTATTGGGACTATGCCTTACTGCTTCAGCGGTTCCACACCAAGGGACCCTGGAACTTCAAAAAGGCTCTCATCACAGCATGCCCTGATTTCACAATGGAGGTGCAATAAAGGTGGAGTTAAGCAGCATCTGGGTGAAGTGAACTGTAAATATGTGCTACCCTTTCCTGCAAAGCTTAGGGTCATTGTTGGTGAAAAGACCCATATGTTCTTATCACCTGAAGACGCATGGACCTGGTTGCATGCTAAAGGATCCACACGAGTCCCCACGGAGCAAAGGTTGACCTATCTCCCCGAGACCACCCTGGGACCTAGTGATGGCAGAACAAGCAGGCGCTGTCTGCGAAGCTTCCAAACATAGTATGAACTCCTTCCCACTACTACATACGAATAGCCCATCAGCTTCTGACTCAGACACTGAGAACTTGATGCCATCACTGGAAGATAGTTTGCAGGGCCAGCAGATCACCCCGAAGTCTGCAGATGAGCCATGATGCAGCAGACGATGGTCTGAACAGAGGCGTCCCTGTTAGCCACGTGCATTGATGATCCCAACCAATCCAGTGGTAAGCGGAGAACTCTGAGCATGCTGGATGGAGACTTATGTGTTTTTGAACCTCCTCATGAGAGGCCAAGCCATCAACCCCTTACAGTGTAAGATAACAATGAAGGCATATTTTGCCTTATGTACAATGCTGTTATTCTGATGCTTTGATGTAGGGCATTTGGTGGGGGATTTACAAGGTGCCTGTTCTGAGGAGGGGCTAGAAGACTGGCACATTAATGGCATTGGATTGACTCTCTAAATGGCAGGCCAAATTAACCAACAAGCCTGGATTCTTATGGGGCTTGTCTTTCTCTTGACAATAAACTATATCAGCAGCGGGATCTGGATGTCCTATATCATCCGATAAGGGCCTGGCCCATAGCTGTATTACACATAGACACTTTCACATACACTTGGCCCACCCTCAACAGACTGTTCCGCATGGATGCAATTACATTGCAGGCATTTGTTGCATTGTGGTTAAACTATTTGGGGGGATGTGGAATGGAGCCAGAAGGCGCTCAGGCCGGGGATAGGGGAGTTGTTTTTCACAATTGTTTAACTGTTTCTACATGGCTGGTTGGTGGGGTGTACGTGAGAAGGAGAAGCTGATTGGGGCTCAAGGAATTAATGGGGACTGTGAGAACACTGTGCTGCATATTTGGTATCCATGGACATTACTTTTAATGCTTTAACTTGGAATATACATGGCATGGCAAACCCTGTCAGGAGACACAGGATATATGGTCCCTGCGCTGTGGACATGTACACCTGGCTTGTCTCCAGGAGACTCAACTTACAATGGGTGAGCTCGACAAATTAAAGGTCTCATTTAGGTTGCTCCATAGGTGCCCTTGGTTAAATCCAGAGGGCTAGTTGATAAAGAAGGCCATTATGTTGTCCTGGATGGAACCCTGGCCGAACACCCCTTCTTCATGGTGTCCTTTTGTGTGGCCAATACTACCCATGACATGTTCTTAGACACACTCCCCCAACTATGGTGCTGGACACTCAGGCCCATGGGTTATGCGGGGTGACTTCAATTGCATTCATGATACTGCTTTTGACCGATCGGTAACCCCACTTCCTGGCACACTGAGTGTGCAGGTGACAAGGCACTTTCAGCAGTGGTCCAAGAAGTCCAATTTGTATGATGTTTGGTGCATGGGACACCCTGGAGACGTGGAATATTCTTATTCTGCTCCAGGCCACCAGGTGCACACCTGATTGAATTACTTCTTTTTTAATGCAGGCTGTTAGCCTCTCATACATGGTTCGGAATATCCAGACAGGACTCTTTCAGACCATGTCCCACTCTGGGTTACTTTCCGGTAGGAGGGGACAAGGGTTCCTATCCCAACATGGGGGCTCCACAGAGAAGCTCTACAGGGCAAAGCCACAAAAGTAAGGCTCCAAACTAGATATTTTGAGGAACATATGGGATTGGTGGGGTCCAGTGGGCTTGAATGGGATGCCGTGAAGGTGGTTATGAGGGCACATGTTATTCCCAGGTCTTGGGGAGCTAAGGCAGCTCTTACTCGCAATGTGCTTGAACTAGAGACATGTGTATGGATCACAGACATCATGGCAGTGACACCCCCAATGCACGCCCCCATTTGGTGGACTTGCATGGCCAATACTGAGAGGAGGTGCAGCAGCATTGTACCTTGGACTATATGTTTTTTAGCTCATCAACATGCGGGTGGTGACAAGCCAGGGCACATGTTAGCCTGGTTGGTGCTATCTGAGACCCCGAGGACACACATGGGTGCACTATGTGATAAGGGGGGGTGCATGAGAAATAATCAGACAAGCATCTATACTCCCCCCCTCAGAATCACCCCAACACAAATACGGGATTACCTGAGGGCAATAGCGCTTCCCCCCTGCCCTCATTACAGTTATTGGACATAGAGCAGCCCCTTCACATAGAGGAGGTTAATCTGGCCATTCATCAAATGGCATGCACCAAGGCCCCAGGTGCCAATGCGTTCCCTGTGGAATTCTATGCCACATTGTGAGCCACCCTTGCCCCAGTGTTGCTTGAGGTCTACAGGGAGGCAAATCAGCAGTGTGAGGCACTCATAGTGGTGTTCCCAAAGCAAGGAAGAGACCCTCTTGAAGTGAGTTCATATTGACCATTGCCAATGTTAAACATTGATTATAAAATCTTAAGTAAGATTCTTGCAAACAGGTTGCTCCTAACACTTAACTCCCTTGTCCATTCAGACCAATGTGGATTGGTATCCTACAGGGTGACGCACTTTAATGTCTGGTGTCACTGTCGCATCATGGATGCGATGAACGAGTGAGCTGAACCACCAGTGGCAGGCTCTCTGAATTTCAAGAAAGCATTTGATACGCGGAACTGGTCCTACTTACCACAAGTTCTTGAGGAGTTCAGGATGGGCCCTTATTTTTTGGGCTGGGTCAAACTACTTCAAACAGCCCCACAGGAGTGGGTCCATACTGGCCATCAGATCTCACGCTCATTCCACATGGGTAGAGGGACACTGGTGGTGTGTTCTTTACCACCACTAATTTTTACATTAGCTATGGAGCCTCTGGCAACCTTGCTGCATGCTAGGGGTCCTGTCTGGGGCATCAAAGAGGGAGCAGATTGGCATACTGTGTTCTTATATGTGGACAATGTGCTTGTATATTTACGAGATCAGGCCACCACATTGCCAGGCCTCTCCGACTTACTAGACCACTTCGGGGAACTAACTGGTCTTAATGTCAATTGGGGCAAATCCTGCATTTTCCCCTTGTGCCAGATTGAATCAGAACTCCGAGTAATGCCAGGAACGAGGTTTAGTTCCTGGTCCTTCGACACCTTTTAGTACCTCGGTGTTAAGGTCTATCATTCTTAGGGGGCAAACTCGATGGTAGTCATTATAAGGCCTTGACATCAATTCGCCAATCCATGAACTTTTGGACTCAACTCCCTCTCTCGCCTATGGGCACAGCTTCGTTGGCCATAATGGTGATCCCTCTGCAGCTCCTCTATTTCTTTGCAGCTTTGTCAGTGATACCAGCTAGTTCCTTTTTTACTCTAAAGAGTCTGGAATCAGAACTGGTTTGGGGATCTGCTAGGAAGTGGGTTGGGATCAACATGCTTCAGCACCCTATGCTAGTAGAGGGTCTTACAGTCCCGGTCCTGGAACTATACTTTGCAGTGGCTCAACTACAGTGACCTAAGCAGTGGCTGTATAGGACGATGGTGGGTGACCTGTTTGGACAGACTTGGGGGACATGGACACCATAGAATAGTTGCTAAAACTTGAGGGGGGCTTGTTAAGGGATTAAGCAGGCTTACTGGAGTGGCCAAGCCAGACTGGAACTGCTACATTCAACCTAAAAGCACACAGACCTCCTATGCACCGCAGTTACCCCTGTGGTGCATACAGACCATGAAGAATTTGCACATGATCCTTCTCAATGTTGGGTGCTGGAGTCGCCCACTTAGGCGATGCCTACAATGATGGATCCCTGATATCCTTCCAGGGATCACAGAAGCTCTGTTTGATCTGTGCAGGCCTTTTTCTGACATATGCTCAATCAATCAATCAATCAGTTTTTATAAAGTGCAGCTACTCACCAGTGAGGGTCTCGAGGCACTGGTGGTGATTGGAGTAGTGTGGGTGCCAGGACAGACTGACCCACCAGTACACCTTAGCCTGCAATGCTTCCTAACACATGGGATGTGTCAGCAAGTAGCCTCAGTCTATATGCAGCATTCAGGGAGAAGGCCATGAATTTTCAGTTTAGAGAAAATGCAAATGGGATGCCTCCTTAAATGCAGAATTGGCTGCCAAGCAGTGGACCATAACATTGGAAAGAGTGAAGTGGAGTGAAGTGACGTGAATGTTGCGAAATGTTCACCCAATTATATTTTGTGAATCAAACCTACCTTATACTGCATTGCCTACATAATATGTTTCTGACGGCCTTTCTAGCATGCCCCAGGTGTGCCCATGCACATGCTAAATTTTTTCATATGGTCTAGGAGTGCCCACCGTTAATGCATACTTGGACGCAGGTGATGGAAGAAATATTGGCGATAAGTGATGTCTGGCTGCTTCCGGACGCCCTTCTCTGTCTTCTCTAGATCATGAAATGAACCAAGCACACCTAGCACTACTTGAGGCTGGTTGATTTGGTGTTGGCCCTTTTTAAGAGACTCATTGCCATGTCATGGAAAGCTTCTCAGGTGCCCACACTTGAGTGCTGGCTTTGGGTGACTCACAAATGGGCCCTGGCAGAAGCAGATGCCATGATGCATGATTGCAGGGTATGGGGGATATTGCCACAACTAAAATATGTGATTCATACGTGCTCAAATTGTTTGATAAAATAAACCCACCTCCACTTGACATTAACACCACCCATGACGAGTCAGGAGATTAATTAGCTAAAGCCCCCGAGCAACTTGCAAGATTTTCATGCCCTCCACAGTGGGACACTCATATTGAGCTACTGGCCCCCCTGCCACCGCAGCTAAGGGATCTGGTGTCTCTCCCTTTCCCGCCCCCCCTTCCTTGGTAACTTACTATTGAACTGTGATCTGTACCCTGATAATTTATCTTAACCATTCACATTCATATAGCCCGTCTGGGTCCCAACTGCCATACCAGACAGAGAACATCTAAAGTTACTACTTTGTTTGGTTTTACCTCTTGACATACACATACATTGGCTATATTCTTCAAAAGACAGGATGTAGTATTTTGCTATAGACAATCATACTGATGTTATTAATTTTTGCTCTCTCTTGCTACCAACTCTTGTCAGTGTTGATAGGGATGTCAGATTATCCACTTTTCAAAAATACGGACTGTTACATTCTGTTCAACAGATATTTAGAAAAAAACAAACACAAGGTGGGAAATTGTCCTGAATTAATCAGATTGTCAAGGATTGTTCACGGAAAAGGCACTGTTCATGCACAGCAGGTCCAGAAACATCAAAGAGATTTTATTTTTTAATCCCTTCTCTGCCAGGCCTTTTCCCCCTCAGGTGCCGGGCCTTTTTTTGGCTATTTTGGAGCAGTTCGCACCTAGGCCCTCATAACTTTTTGTCCACATAAGCTACCCACGCCAAATTTGTGTCATTTCTTTTCCAACATTCTAGGGATTCTAGAGGTACCCAGAGTTTGTTGGTTCCCCTGAAGGAGACCAAAAAATTAGCAAAAATACAGCAAAAAGTGTTTTTTTTTAAAAATGGGAATAAAGGGCTGCTGAAGAAGGCTTGTGTTTTTCCCTGAAAATGGCATCAACAAAGGGTTTTTGTGCTAAAATCATCAGCTTACCAGCCTTCAGGAACACGCAGACTTGAATCACAAAACCCCATTCTTAAACACAATTTTGGCATTTTACTGGGACATACCCCATTTTTACTATTTTTTTGTGCTTTCAGCCTCCTTCCAGTTAGTGACAGAAATGGGTGTGAAACCAATACTGGATCCCAGAGAACTAAACATTGGGAAAAGTAGACAGAATTCATCAAGGGGTAACTTGTGTAGATCCTACAAGGTTTTCCTACAGAAAATAACAAATGAAATAAAAATAACATTGAAATTGAGGTGAAAAAAACAGACATTTTTCTCAACGCTGTACTCTGTAACTTTTTGCTGCGGTGTCAGATTTTTTAAAGCAATATACCATTACATCTGCTGGACTCTTCTGGTTGCAGGGATATATAGGGCTTGTAGGTTCATCAAGAACACTAGGTACCCAGAGCCAATGAATGAGCTGCACTTTGGAATGAGTTTTCATTTTAAACCAGGTATACAGCAAATCATTTGCTAAAATGTAAAGAGTAAAAAATAGGTATCAAGAAAACCTTTGTATTTCCAAAATGGGCACAAGATAAGGTGTTAAGAAGCAGTGGGTATTTACACGTCTCTGAATTCCAGAGTGCCCATAGTAGCATGTGAATTACAGGGCATTTCTCAAATTGACGTCTTTTTTACACACTGTCTTACATTTGGAAGGAGAAAATGTAGAGAAAGACAAGGGGCAATAACACTGTTTTTAATATTCTTTGTTCCCCAAAGTCTCCCGATAAAAATGTACCTCACTTGCTTGGGTAGGCCTAATGCTCTCGACAGGAAATGCAACATGGACAAATCACATTTTTACATTGAAATCTGATGTGTTTTTTGCAAAGTGCCTAGCTGTAGATTTTGGCCTCTAGCTCAGCTGGAACCTAGAGAAACCTACCAAACCTCTGCATTTTTTTTAAACTAGACACCTAGGGGAATCCAAGATGGGGTGACTTGTGGTACTCTCACTAGGTTCTGTTACTCAGAATCCTTTGCAAACCTCAGAATTTGGCCAAAAAAACACTTTTTCCCCACATTTTGGTGTCAGAAAGTTCCGGAATCTGAGAGGAGCCACACATTTCCTACCCCCCAAAGCTCCAGATGAAAATAGTACCTACACTTGTGTGGGTAGGCCTTGCACCCGTGACAGGAAATTCCCCAAAACACAACATGGACCCATCACATTTTTCCAAAGAAAACAGACCTGTTTTTTGCAAAGTGCCTAGCTGTGATTTTGGCCTCCAGCTCACCTTACACCTAGGGAAACCTACCAAACATGCACATTTTTGAAAACTAGACACCTAGGGGAATCTAAGATAGGGTGACTTGTGAGGCTCTCACCAGGTTCTGTTACCCAGAATCCTTTGCAAACCTCAACATTTGGCCACAGAAACACTTTTTATTGACAGAAAGTTCTGGAATCTGAGAGGAGCCACAAACTTCCTTCCACCCAGCATTTGCCCAAGTCTCCCGATAAAAATTGTGCCTTACTTGTGTAGGTAGGCCTAGCGCCCATGACAGGAAAAGCCCCAAAACACAACATAGATACATCACATTTTCCCAAAGAAAACAGAGCTGTTTTTTCAAAGTGCCTAGCTGTGGATTTTGGCCTCTAGATCAGCCAGCACCTAGGGAAATCTACCAAACCTGTGCATTTTTTAAAACTAGACACTTATGGGAATCCAAGATGGGGTGACTTGTGGGGCTATCACCAGGTTCTGTTATCCAGAATCCTTTTCAAACCTCAGAATTTAGCCCCAAAAAATACTTCTTCCTCACATTTCAGTGACAGAAAGTACTGGAATCTGAGAGGAGCCATACATTTTCTTCCACCCAGCATTTTCCCTAAGACTCCCGATAAAAATGGCACCTCATTTGTGTGAGTAGGCCTAGTGCCCGCGAAAGGAAATGCCCCAAATCACTATGTGGACACATCAAAATGATCAAATACTAAACTACCTGTTTATGCAGGGGGGACCTGCGTTTTTGGTCCTGGGCTCAGCAGCCATAAAGGGAAACCTACCAAACCCAAACATTTCTGAAAACTAGACACCTGAGGGAATCCAGCGAGGTGTGTCTTGCGTGTATCCCCCAATGTTTTCTTACCCAAAATCCTCAGCAAACCTCAAATTTAGCTAAAAAATCATGTTTTTCCCACATTTTCCACATTTCTCTGTGGGATCACTGCACCAGGAAAAATGTCCTACCACCCAACGTTCCCCTCAGCCTCCCAGTAAAAACTATACCTCACTTGTGTAGGTGGGCCAAGTGCCTGTGACAGGAAAGAGCCAAAAAGATGTCAAAATTGAGGGGGAACCAAAGCGGGTCCAAAAGGGCAGTTGGAAAAAAACATTTTTAGGCTGACAAGTGGGGCAGATTTTCTGTATAGATGAGACAATGCTGTGTAGTAGGAATTTTGTGGATTCCTGCAGATACCGGAAGGTTCCATGACAAAAATGTGGAATAAATGTATGATTTCCAGCACAGTTGGAGGTTTGCAGGACATTGTGCGTAAGAAAAGGGTGCGGGATGCATGTGAAGCACGCCACCCTGGACTGACCCAGATGTTTAGTTTTCAGATGTGTCTAGCTCTTGTGGATTTTTCTACATGGCAGCGTCCCAAAGTCCAAAAAGTGCAGCCCTCACCATTCGAAGTGGGACAATTTTGAGAGTTAGCCAAGCTCTCATGGCCTAAATGTAAAACCAAAACCCAAAATAATCAACTGTCCTCTTGCTTGCTGTGGGATAAGATGTTTTAGTTTGTGGGGGAGAACTGGTACCTCCTTCAGTTGGGGTGGGCGCATAACCATGCCCATACTGGTTGTTAGCCACCACCACACTATTTTTTAGTTTTTTTAATTCCCCGGCATCTCTCTCTGCCCCCTGGGTGTGGATTGGGGTGATTGCCCCATCTGCCCACTGGTGGGCAGAACAACTTTGGCCCCATTTATTTGGGGTGGGTGTATACCCATACCCCGACCCTCTTATTTTGAAAAAAAAATCATCTCCCTTGTCTCTGGTGGGCTTCCTGCCCCCATTGGGGGCAGATGGGCCTTCCAAAAATAGGCCAATCTGCCCCCAAGGGGGGCAGATATGGCCAACAGTAATGTGCCCCCATGGGGAGCGACCCTTGCCCAAGGGACTGCCCCCCAAATAAAACACACACAGAAACACACACCAATGCCTGGTGCCTAACTGGTATCTGCCCCCCAGGCGAAGATTGGCCTAATAGAAATAGGCCGATCTGCCTCCAAGGAGGGCAGAAATGGCCTAAAATAAATTTGCCCCCCGGAAGAACAACACTTGCCTAAGGGATCACTCCCCTTGCGCGAAATTGACGCAAAAAAATAAAAATCTCTGGTTTCTAGTGGTTTCTGCCCCCCTTGGCGTAAATACAATTTGCCCCCCAGGGGAGCGACCCTTCCCTAAGGGGATTACTCCCCACATATAAAAAAATAAATTAAACAAAAGAATATATATATCCCTGGTGTCTAGAGGTTACTGCCCCCCTGGGGGCAGATCGGCCTAATTATAATAGGCCGATCTGTCCCCAGGGGGGCAGAAAGGCCTACAAATATTTGCTCCCCTGGGGAGTGGACCTTGCCCAAATCAGCTTCCCTTATGTATAAATTTAAATAAATAAAAATCCCTGGTGTCTAGTGGTTTCTGAAACCCATGGGGGCAGATTGGCTTAATAGAAATAGGCCGATCTGCCCCCAAGGAGGGCAGAAATGGCCTAAAATAAATTTGCCCCCCAGAAGAACAACACTTGCCTAAGGGGTCGCTCCCCTTGCGCGAAATTGACGCAAAAAAATAAAAATCCCTGGTGTCTAGTGGTTTCTGCCCCCCTTGGGGGAAGATTGGCCTAATAAAAATAGGCAGAAATGGGCTAAATACCATTTTACCCCCAGGGGAGAGACCCTTGCCTAAGGGCTCGCTCCCCATACAAAAAACATAAAGTAAACAAAAAAAAATATCCCTGAGGTCTAGGGGTTTCTGCCCCCGGGGGCATATCGGCCTAATTATAATAGGCTGATCCACCCCCGGGGGGCAGAAAAGGCCTAAAAATATTTTTCCCCCCTGGAGAGTGGCCCTTGTCCAAGGGGCCGTGCCACTTATGCGTAAATATAAAAAAAAATCCCTGGTGTCTAGTGGGCATTTCTGCTGCCTGATCGCATCGCGATCGGGTAGCAGAAAGGCTTGCAGAGACAGGAAAGGAAAGCAAAGTCCTTTCCTTTCATGCATCTGCCTCCCCCTTCCTCCCAAGCATTTCTCTTCCACATCGCACTGGAAGCATGCTTCCAGCGCAATGGGAGGTGACCTCTGATGAGGTTAGCACGCAATCACGTGCTGACATCATCAGATGTCACATTGGGGGTTGGGCGTGGAAGGGAAAGCAATTTCCCTTCCATCCCTGATGGGGGGTGTGGGTGGGAGGCCCATGGGGGAGCGCTAGCGCTCTCCCTGTGGGCCAGGTGCAGGCCGAGCTGGTCTCGTCCTCGGCACACGCGCACCGTGGCTGAGGGCGAGACCAGCTCATCCAAGGAACCCAAGGGGTTAAACTTCGAAACCAGGAGCGCAAATCTAGAGGCATGCAAATGTGTTTGAATTGCATACATTGCAATAATGTAATAAAAGGAGATTCTCTTTTACATCTTACTAAAGGCAATGTCATCTTGTTGAAACATCCTGCAGATTGCAACACAAAAAATCTGATATATGCTTTAAGATGACCATGTGGAATGTTGTATGTAGACAAAACAGAGAGAAAAATAAAAGTTTGGATCACCGAGCATAAAATGAATATTCAAAATAAGCTGAAAACATTGCGTGTAGTTATGCATTGGATTGAAGCAACACACAAAATCACACAACTGCAGTTTCAGATTTTGAAAGTTTTCACACAAAAGCTGGGACTGGACAGTAAGAAAAGGCTTTCGCAAACCGAATTTGTTTGAATTAGAAAATTAGACACCATGCAACCACATGCAATGAACAACAAACTGGAATATGTTACTTTTTCTGAAGTATTAAGCACTTGCCTCACTGACTGCATTCTTGGTATTTATGGTTTATATCAACACAATGTGCGTATCAGAGGAAGTATTTTTTTGTCTTGACAAATATTTCTTCATATCTATGTAATTTTTTAGCACATTTTGTTTCAGCATTGTTAGAAATGGGGTCTTTGGTTGGCAGTCAGGTTACCCCCTGTCCAAGCAAGGACCCTCAGTCTAGTCAGGGTAAGTCACACACAATCCAAATTATCCTGTGCCCACCCTCTGGTAGCTTGGCACTGAGCAGTCAGGCTTAACTTAGAAGGCAATGTGTAAAGTATTTGTGCAATAACTCATACAATAACACAATATAGCACCATACATATACACTACACAGTGTTTAGAAAAATATATAATATTTATCTGAGTATTTGCAGGTCAAAAATGATAAAAGATGCAATAAGGAATTGTAGAGATATCACTGAAAAGTGATATGAAGTGTCTTAAGTCTTTAAAAAGCAAACAAAGTCTCCTTCGAGCACAAAGTACCTGGTTTGGAGTGAAAAATCTCCGCAAAGGGCCACAGAGGAGGAGATGCGTGGAAAAATGGTGTGTGCGTTGGTTTCGCCCCTTCACACATGGACTTGTTTCGTTATTTTTCACAGGGGGTGAAGACATTGCGTCGATTTCCAACACGTGGACAGTCTCCACTGTGGGTTTGTGGGGTTTTTCAGACGCCCCGGGGTCTGTGCGTGGATTCCTGGGCTTGTTGTCTGGCTGCGTGTCGTTCCGGTGGGCTATGCGTGGAATTTTCTCCCTCACGGCAAGCGTTGTGTCGATTTCCAGGCAGGCCGTGCGTTGAAGTTCCGGTCGCACCACAGGCGTCACGTTGATCTTTTCCTTGCGGGGTCAAGCGGCATCTTTCCGGATCAGCGTGCAATGAATATTTCACTGCGGAGCAAGCTGTGCGTTGAATTTTTCGTTGCACAAGGAGTCCAGTTGAAAGATGGAAGTCTTTTTGGTCCTGAGACTTCAGGGAACAGGAGGCAAGCTCTATCCAAGCCCTTGAAGAGCACTTCTGCAGCAAGGCAAGAGTTCAGCAAGGCAGCAGGCCAACAGCAAGGCAGCAGTCCTTTGTAGAAAGCAGTCAGGTGAGTCCTTTGAGCAGCCAGCCAGTTCTTCTTGGCAGGATGCAGGTTCTGGTTTAGGTTTCTTCTCCAGTAAGTGTCTGAGGTGGTAGGGCAGAGGCCCTGTTTTATACCCAAATGTGCCTTTGAAGTGGGGGAGACTTCAAAGAGTGGCTTAGAAGTGCACCAGGTCCCCTTTCAGTTCAATCCTGTCTGCCAGGGTACCAGTGGGGGGTGTGGCAGTCCTTTGTGTGAGGGCAGGCCCTCCACCCTCCCAGCCCAGGAAGACCTATTCAAAATGCAGATGTATGCAAGTGAGGCTGAGTACCCTGTGTTTGGGGTGTGTCTGAGTGAATGCACAAGGAGCTGTCAACTAAACCCAGCCAGACGTGGATTGTAAGGCACCAAAAGATTTAAGTGCAAAGAAATGCTCACTTTCCAAAAGTGGCATTTCTAGAATAGTAATATTAAATCCAACTTCACCAGTCAGCAGGATTTTGTATTACCATTCTGGCCATACTAAATATGACCTTCCTACTCCTTTCAGATCAGCAGCTACCACTTCAATAATGTATTAGGGCAGCCCCAATGTTAGCCTATGAAGGGAGCAGGCCTCACAGTAGTGTAAAAACTAATGTAGGAGTTTTACACTACCAGGACATGTAAACTACACAGGTACATGTCCTTCCTTTTACCCACACAGCACCCTGCTCTAGGGGTTACCTAGGTCACACATTAGAGGTGACTTATATGTAGAGAAAGGGGAGGTTTAGGCTTGGAAAGTACTTTTAAATGCCAAGTCAAAGGGGCATTGAAACTGCACACACAGGCTTTGCAATGGCAGGCCTGAGACAAGGTAAAGGGGCTACTTGAGTGGGTGGCCCAACCAGTGCTGCAGGCCCACTAGTAGCATTTAATCTACAGGCCCTAAACATATACAGTGCACATTACTGGGGACTTATAAGTAAATTAAATAGTCCAATTGGGTATGATCCAAAGTTACCATGTTTAAAGGGAGAGAGCATATGCACTTTAGCACTGGTTCGCAGTGGTAAAGTGTGCAGAGTCTAAAAGCCAGCAAAAACAGAGTCCAAAAAGTGGAGGGAGGCAGGCAAAATGTTAGGGGTGACCACCCTAAGCCTGTCAGGTCTAACATGTGTCCCCCCCAGCTGAAAGTGGGGAGAGCTACCCGACCTCCTGGGAGCTCTCATCACTAAGGCGGAAATATCTGGAGAGACCATCAGCGTTGGCGTGGTCAACCCGTGGGCGATACTCCACCGTAAAGTCCATCCCCTGTAGGGAAATGGACCACCTCAAGAGTTTTGGATTCTCACCCCTCATCTGCATGAGCCATCTGAGGGGCCTGTGGTCTGTCTGAACCCGGAAGTGAGTCTCAAACAGGTAGGGTATTAGCTTCTTCAGTGCCCAGACCACAGCAAATGCTTCTCTGTCAATAGCACTCCACCTCTGTTCCCGTGGTAATAGCCTTCTGCTAATAAAGACTACTGGTTGGTCTGAGTCCTCCTCATTTAGCTGTACTAGAACAGCCCCTATGCCATGCTCTGAAGCATCTGTCTGCACCATAAATTCCTGGGAGTAGTCAGGGGCCTTGAACTCGGGAGCCGTGAGCATGGCTTCCTTCAGAGAGTCAAAGGCTTTCTGACAAGCCTCTGTCCAATTCACCAACCTAGGTTGTTTCTTCAAAGTCAGTTCTGTCAAGGGTGACACAATGGTACCATACCCCTTTACGAATCTGCGGTAGTATCCAGTGAGGCCTAAAAAGGCTCTCACATCAGTCTGTGTTCTAGGTGGTTGCCAGGCCTTGATAGTTTCAATCTTGGCCTGCAGTTGCTGCACCTTGCCACCACCTACTAGGTGTCCCAAGTACACCACGGAACCCTTCCCAATCTGGCACTTACTAGCCTTGATGGTCAGGCCTGCCTGAAGCACCTCCTTGAGGTGGAGCAGGTGTTCCTCCCAGCTGGAACTGTAGACACCTATGTTGTCCAGGTAGGCTGCAAAGTAGGCGTCCTTACCAGCTAGGAACCCATTAACCAACCATTGGAATGTAGCGGGGGCATTTTTCAACCCAAGCGGCATCACCCGAAATTGGTAATGGCCATCAGGAGTGGAAAATGCTGATCTCTCCTTAGCCCCCTCAGTCAGGGCGATCTGCCAGTATCCTGAAGTAAGATCAAACGTACTCAGGAACTTGGCAGCGCCTAGTCTGTCAACGAGCTCATCAGCTCGGGGGATGGGGTGAGCATCAGTCCGTGTGACTGAGTTGAGACCCCGGTAGTCCACACAGAACCTGAGTTCCGTCTTCGCACCTGGGGCAGTAGCCTAAGGAACCAACACCACTGGACTGGCCCAGGGACTACTGGATTTCTCAATAACCCCTAAAGTCAACATCTTGGAGACCTCCTCCTTGATGCTGGCCTTCACCTTATTCAATAACCTGTAAATGTTGTTCTTCATAGGGGGACTGTCACCTGTGTCAATGTCATGAACACAGAGGGGGGTCAGTCCAGGAGTAAGGGAGAACAGGGAGGACAACTGCTCTAACAGCTCATAGCAGTCTCCTCTCTGATTTAGAGTCAGGGAGTCAGAGAGAATGACACCCTCCACTGACCCATCACCCTCCTGGGCAGAGAGGAGGTAGGGGAGAGGTTCACTCTCCTCCTCCATGCCCTCACCTGTGACCAGAAGCATACTGACCTCAGTGCTCTCAAAGTGAGGTTTGAGCCGGTTGTGATGGAGGACCGTTAGGGTGTGCCTTGGGGTCTTGAGGTCCACTAGGTAAGTGGCCTCCCCTTTACGCTCCTTGATGTCAAAGGGGCCAGTCCAGCGGTCCTGGAGAGCCCTGGGCTCTACTGGCTCCATCACCTAAACTTTGTCTCCAGGTGAGAACTCAACCAGAGTGGTCTTCCGGTCGTACCACTCCTTCATCACCTCTTGACTGGCCTCGAAGTTACTCTTTCTGGGGCACCTCTCTGTAAGCAAACAACAGGCATGGTAAGAGGACGTCCGACTTACGCCTCATGGCATCAGTCAGGCCACTAATCATGCCCTTCAGGGTCTTGTTGAATCTCTCAACAAGCCCATTGGATTGAGGATGATAAGGGGTGGTAAACCGGTAGGTCACCCCACACTCATCCCACATGGACTTCATGTATGCAGACATGAAGTTTGTGCCACCTGTCAGACACACCCTCCTTAGGGAATCCCACATGGGTAAATATTCCCAACAGGGCTCTGGTCACCACCGGTGCCGTCGCTGTTCTCAGAGGGATTGCCTCTGGATAGCGGGTGGCATGGTTCACCAAATCCAGGATAAACCTGTTGCCCAAGGCAGTTTTGGGGTCCAAGGGACCAACAAAGTCGATGCCCTCCCTTTCAAAGGGGGTGCCAACGACCGGGTATGGGAGCAGGGGAGCCTTAAGCTGTTTCCCTGTCTTCCCACTAGCCTGGCAGGTGGAGAAGCTCTGCAGAAGTTATCTGAGGCTATCTTCATTCTGGGCCAATGGAGGTGGGTGACAAGCCTGTTGAAGGTCTTGTCTTGGCCCAGGTGTCCTGCCAGAGGGATGTCGTCAGCCAGACCCAGTAGGAATGTTCGGTAACACTGGGGGACCACCAGCACATGGCCTGCCCCAGGACCTGGAACTTTAGGCTCACTGTAAAGGAGATCATTCTCCCAGTAAATATGGTGATTGCCAAAGGCGTCACCTGCTGCTTGGGATGTGGCCTGTTGCCTCAGACCCTCAAGGGTGGGTCATTCCTTCTGCGCCTTGCAGAATTCTGCCCTAGTTGGCCCACCCTCTACTTGCCAGCCAGCAAGTTCAGGTAGGTTACCCAGGTCAGCCATGTCCTGCCCAGTTGGCTCAGGGGCCTCCTCCTCCTCCTCCGTGGATACATTTGAGGCAGGTTTCCCGCACCTCTTGCCTTTCCTCTTTGCATCTGCCTGGGCCATTTTTCCAGGCCCCAGACACCCTTGACTCCCTTCCCGGGCAGCCATGGACCGTGTGGTCATGCATACCCACTCAGGCAAACCTAACATCTCCAGGTGGGATCTGAGCTTTACCTCTTTCCAAGCAGTATGCTCAAGATCATTGCCTAACAGACAATCTACAGGCATGGTGGGACTCACAGCTACTTTCAGAGTACCAGAGACCCCCCCCCAACTCAAAGGGAACCAGAGCCACCGGTAGGTGACTCTCACAATTGTCAGCGACTATGACCTGGTGGAATGTATTAGGGACTATCTGCTCTGTTGACACCAGCTGACTCTTGACAGTAGTCATACTGGCTCCTGTGTCACGAAGAGTCTCTGCCTTTTGCCCATCAATGGTGACCCACTGCCTATACTTAGACGTATTTTGGGGCATGTGGGCTTTGGACACCATTTCTCTTTCTCCCAGAGATACTAGGGAAACCTCTGCCTGCTCCCCAATGCTATCTGGGTCTGTCTCCCCCCCCCAAGCGCTACACTAGTCAACCCAGGTGTCTGTCCGGTAGTGGACGTGCTCTCTTGGAACACTGGGAGTCGCCCTTATAGTGACCATACTGGTAGCACTCTAAGCATTTGGGTATGAATTTCCCTGATTTATCATAAGTCCCTGGCTTTTTCCCAAATCTGGAAGAGAAATGGTTGGCACCCCCTCCCTGAGAATTCTTTTGGGGGCCTTTTGAGAGTTCCTTATCTGTAAGTTTATCTCCCCCCTCTTTCCTCTGTTGGGAACCCTGACCACCTTTGTGGGTGTCCCCCCCAGATACCTTTTCGGGACACTCTGGTGCTAACCCAGAGGTCCACCTCCTCAGCAAGCTTCCTGGGATCAGTCAGCTTACTATCTACCAAGTGCTAACGCAACTCTGTAAAAGTAGTCCTGAGCATATGCTCTCTCAGAATCAAGTCATATAAACCTTTGTAATCATCTACTTTGTTGCCCCGCACCCATCCATTCAGTGCCTTACTGGAAAAGTCAAAGAAATCTACCCATGTTTGTGTGGATTGTTTGGTGCTGTCCCTGAACCTCTGACAGCATTCCCTCAGGGGTCAGCCCAAACTTGGCAAGTAAAATGGCTTTCTGAAGTGGATATGTGTTTCTATCCTTAGGATCCAGTGTGAGAAGTGTGTCCCTCCCCAGTACTGGTACATAACTCCACATAGCTGTACCACATTTCCCTTCAGGAACCTGATAAGCCTCTAGTGCAACTTCATAAGCAGCTAGCCACTTATCTATGTCATCTCCCACCACAAAACTGGGCACCACATTTTTGGGTATACTAACCTCCTTCTCTCCAGCAGGTCCTGTCTGTATGCTGCCACCCTTACTACTGGATTCAGACTGTCTTGCCTTGATCCCCAGCTCCTTGAGACTCAGTTAATGAGCCAACAATAGTTTCTTTTCAGCCAAATCTCTCTCAGCTGCAGCTTCAGCTCTTTCAGCTTCCATCTGATTGGCTGCTCTTTCAGCCTCCATCTGTTTGGCTGCTCTTTCATCTTCAGCTCGCTTGGCTTCTCTCTCTGCCCTCCTTTCCTCCTGTTGAGCCTCAATTTTGAGTCTTGCCATGTGCAACTGAAACTATCTCTCCTTTCCTCTGCGGTCAGGCTTTGATCAGAGACACTGCTCCCTGGTTTTGCAGGGGGCACAGTTGCAGTGGTAACATGCACTGATGGCAAAAAATCCTCTGGGGGGACATCTTCTGGCTCCCCTTCCTCCTCAGCACTCTCCTCTGAATGGGCTTCTGCCCAGGCCCTCAGCGCCTTTTGAAATTCCTCCTTTCTGGAGGCACCTTGGGTGGGTACTCCCATCTCCCTGCAGAACCTTTTCAGCTGTTTGACAGTGTATGTCTCCAAAAGGGCTAGGTCAAAATCTCCTGCTTGAGACCTAGCCAGAGACATGTTGAGTGAGGATTTTAGTTTAAAATTGTCAGCAAAAATGAAATTGCAGAAGGAATATAAAATAATCAAGTTGACCTTCAACTATGGGTAGGTAGTGAAATACTTAGCTACTGTATGTCACTGCACAAATACAAGTCCTGTCCTCACCGCTGATCACAAATGTTAGAAATGGGGTCTTTGGTTGGCAGTCAGGTTACCCCCTGCCCAAGCAAGGACCCTCACTCTAGTCAGGGTAAGTCATACACAATCCAAATTATCCTGTGCCCACCCTCTGGTAGCTTGGCAATGAGCAGTCAGGCTTAACTTAGAAGGCAATGTGTAAAGTATTTGTGCAATAACTCATACAATAACACAATATAGCACCACAAAAATACACCACAGTGTTTAGAAAAATATATAATATTTATCTGAGTGTTTGCAGGTCAAAAATGATAAAAGATGCAGAGAAATTGTAGAGATATCACTGAAAAGTGATATGAAGTGTCTTAAGTCTTTAAAAAGCAAACAGAGTCTCTTTCAAGCACAAAGTACCTGGTTTGGAGGCACAAATCTCCGCAAAGGGCCGCAGAGGAGGAGATGTGTGGAAAAATGGTGTGTGCGTTGGTTTCGCCCCTTCACACACGGACTTGCGTCATTATTTTTCACACTGGGAAGACGTTGCGTCGATTTCCGGCACCCGAACAGTCTCCACTGTGGGTCGCAGGGTTTTCAGACACCCCGGGGTCTGTGTGTGGATTCCTGGGCTTGTTGTCCGGCTGCACGTCGTTCCGGTGGGCTGTGCGTGGAATTTTCTCCCTCACGGCAGGCGTCGCATCGATTTCCTCTCTGGAAGTCAGGCGGCGTTGTCCAGGCCGGCCATGCGTCGAAGTTCCGGTCGCACCGCAGGCGTCGCGTTGATCTTTTCCTTGTGGGGTCGAGCGCCGTCTTTCCGGATCGGCGTGAAGTGAATTTCGCACCGTGGAGCAAGCTGTGCGTCAAATTTTTCACCGCACAAGAAGTCCAGTTGAAAGATGGAAGTCTTTTTGGTCCTGAGACTTCAGGGAACAGGAGGCAAGCTCTATCCAAGCCCTTGGAGAGCACTTCTGCAGCAAGGCAAGAGTTCAGCAAGGCAGCAGGCCAACAGCAAGGCAGCAGTCCTTTGTAGAAAGCAGTCAGGTGAGTCCTTTGAGTAGCCAGGCAGTTCTTCTTGGCAGGATGCAGGTTCTGATTTAGGTTTCGTCTCCAGCAAGTGTCTGAGGTGGTAGGGCAGAGGCCCTGTTTTATACCCAAATGTGCCTTTGAAGTGGGGGAGACTTCAAAGAGTGGCTTAGAAGTGCGCCAGGTCTCCTTTCAGTTCAATCCTGTCTGCCAGGAACCCAGTAGGGGGGGTGGCAGTCCTTTGTGTGAGGGCAGGCCCTTCACCCTCCCAGCCCATGAAGGCCTATTCAAAATGCAGATGTATGCAAGTGAGGCTGAGTACCCTGTGTTTGGGGTGTGTCTGAGTGAATGCACAAGGAGCTATCAACTAAACCCAGCCAGACCTGGATTGTAAGGCACAGAAAGATTTAAGTGCAAAGAAATGCTCACTTTCTAAAAGTGGCATTTCTAGAATAGTAATATTAAATCCAACTTCACCAGTCAGCAGGATTTTGTATTACCAATCTGGCCATACTAAATATGAACTTCCTACTCCTTTCAGATCAGCAGCTACCACTTCAATAATGTATGAGGGCAGCCCCAATGTTAGCCTGTGAAGGGAGCAGGCCTCACAGTAGTGTAAAAACAAATTTAGGAGTTTTACACTGCCAGGAAAAGTAAACTACACAGGTACATGTCCTTCCTTTTACCCACACAGCCCCCTGCTCTAGGGGTTACCTAGGGCACACATTAGAGGTGACTTATATGTAGAGAAAGGGGAGGTTTAGGTTTGGCAAGTACTTTTAAATGCCAAGTCGAAGGGGCAGTGAAACTGCACACACAGGCCTTGCAATGGCAGGCCTGAGACAAGGTAAAGGGGATACTTTTACGTTCTTTTTGCTACTTGAGTGGGTGGCACAACCAGTGCTGCAGGCCCACTAGTAGCATTTAATCTACAGGCCCTAGGCACATATAGTGCATATTACTAGGGACTCATAAGTAAATTAAATAGACCAATTGGGTATGATCCAAAGTTACCATGTTTAAAGGGAGAGAGCATATGCACTTTAGCACTGGTTAGCAGTGGTAAAGTGCGCAGGGTCTAAAAGCCAGCAAAAACAGAGTCCAAAAAGTGGAGGGAGCCAGGCAAAAAGTTAGGGGTGACCACCCTAAGGCTGTCAGGTCTAACAAGCATATTTTGTTCAGGCATATTCCAAAAAGAGGCATATTTACACTTTTCTAATTTTATATTTTCCAGTATAGGCTGGAACACTAGATTACCATTCATGGGTAATCACAGAGTAATCACGGGTGAGCCTTTTTCGATTATATCATCATGATTTTAACAGGGATGATGTTAATATGCTTGTTTGGCCCAGTTGGGGCAGTTTTCTGTTTACTACACCATGTGCAGTTTTACAGCCTTGCTGTCCTGTAATGTTGTGCGCACCCTCTCCCCGTTGGACAATGACGAGTCACACTCATGGCTGGTTACTCAGGAACTGCCAGATCAGAAGCCCCATCTTTATTTTAACACCTTGGGCGATGGCCCACCTCCTGCCCTTGTCAGGCAACAAAGTACAGTAGAGCCCAAGTGACTCTCTACATTGTCCCTTTAACTAGATTCAGTTCCCCCCAAGTTTGAGCACTACTTAAGTTAACACGATTGGTCTATTTATACTGCATGTGAGGTCATTTGTGGTATTATCCCCATGCCACTGCACAGCACGGAGAGCAGCTCCAGTAGCCCAGTATTTTTTTTAACCACAGCAATGTTATAGCCTGCAGCTTGAAATGAGTACATTTGGTTACTGGTGAAGGTTTAAGCATGTGTGGATAGTTTTCGAGCATTGGTGAAGTACACACAGTCACGTTCGTGCATGTAGTGGACTTGTTATCAAAAGGAGCAACGCAGTTTTCTTAGTGGTGTATTAATTGGGCTTGTGGATACGGGTATGTACACTTTTCGATTTCTTCACTGGGATCTTTATTAAGTAATGATTATTAGTTGGCAGCGTATTTACTACTATGGGGGTCATTATGAACATGGCGGTAAACACCGTCGCCCGCTGTGGTGACGGTGAACAGAATACCGCCATTGACGGTGAACAGAAACACGCCATATAAAGATGCCAAAAACAGAAACCGCCAAAATTTTGTTTGCCACCAGCCACCGCCAGGGCCTTGTCGGTGAAAAAGCTGCACATCCCACCCCGTCACCGCCAAGCACACAAATCCCATGTCCTCTAAATAATGATGCACAAATCACCACGATGGTCGGTGGATGCCGAACAACCAATGGCAGTACAGACCGCAACGGCCAGCAATGGGACCCAACAGCAAGAAATGCACACATTGGCAAGTTTGAAACCCACACACCTGCTACACATCCACAACACTTTAAAACACGCACTGACACACCCCACAATCCTTTGCACTGCCAATAGGAGAAGCCAGACTGACAACACTACAAGCAGACGATGAATGCAACAGCACACAGCTCACACACCCAACCACACAACAGCCCCCTTACCAATATCCACACAACACACCACCCACAACACACACAATGGCACCCCCTAAGCACCCACGCTTCACAGAAAGGGAGCTAAGAACAATGGTGGGCGAGATACTTAAGGACGAGCCACAAATATTCGGGGCACAGGTCCAGTACACACCCATCGACGGGAAGATGGAGGTATGGCAGACAATAGTCAACAAGGTCAAAGCAGTGGGAAACCATTCATGCACAAGGGACGACCACCGCAAGAGATGGAACGGCCTGCGTGGAAAGGTGAGGTCCATGGCATTGAGGCACAATATTGCGGTCCAGAAGACTGGGGGAGGACCTCAACCAACACCCCCCAACTACACTGACTGGGAGGAAAAGATACTGGCCATACTGCACCCTGAGGGCCTCACTGGACTCACTGGAGGAATGGACTTGGGTAAGTCATCTACAATTACTCCATATCCACCACACCTGTAATGCATGTACCACCTCACCCCTCCAACTACCACCAGGACCACTACCCCACGCAGGTCACAATCACTACATTCAATCACCCTGCATGCCCACAAACCCACCAACAGGCCCACATCCCTCCCCCTGTGCACAGCCGCCTACCCCTGCAAGGAATCACAATGGCACTACACCACCCACAGGGCACCTCCACATTCAATGCTAAATGCAATGGCAAGCTCACAAAAGGACCCTGCATGGCCCAACAGTGGAAAACCTGCACAAAATAGTCCTGCCCTGTGCACCCCATCCAATTCTGTAAATGTAACATACATGTCCATTCCCCTTAACAGGCACCACCACCAATGCCACCCTGATGGAAAGGACAAGGAGTACCAGCGCCCCACATGGAAGCAGAGGCACCACTCAGGATACTTATGAGGGTAGTATGGACAGTGAGGAATACCCTGGCCCATCACACAGCCCTGGACTGTCACCATCCACTATCCAGGCCCCAGACTGGTGGAACACAAGGACAGAGGCCACAGTCACCACCTACCAACAAGCAGGAAGACAATGGCCCCAATACAAGTAGTACCGCCAGACCTGTGCAGGGGACACAGGCACAGGGGGCTATGCCCAGTGGGAGGGCATCATTGGCCCAGGGGGAGGCCAAAGAATAAATGCTACAGCCCAAGAGGTGATCTCTGTGGTCCTGGGAGCATACCACCATACCACAATACCCAGGACAGGACAGGCCAGATCGTAGCCACCCTGGGGCAGAATCAAAGGCTGCAGATGGCACATCACCAAGAGGCCATGGAGCAGTGGAAACAGCTCAATGTCACCATGGCCGCCACTTCAGAGGCGCTGCTGCACCACTTCCCACCCCAGCCTGAGACCCCCGCAAATCAGGGAGCCCCTACCACAGACCACGATACAGATCAGCCATCAACATCAGCAGCAGCAACTGGACTGGTGCCACTATCTAAGGACACACAGGAGACAAGCACCCCTACCCGTACAGTAGAAGCAATGTCATATAGGAAGGTAGCACAAAAGAACTCCTTACCAGCCAGGACCCCAGATACGGTACTGGTACATCTGCGAAGACCAAGGCACCATCAAAGAAGTGACTCTGACACACACTTTCTCCCAAGTGTGTCACTGAACCACCATCCTCACTGGCCAATAGCAACTCAACAACGTGCAAGTTACAGGTGGACATATTACCACTGCCACCAATCACTGAGACCATGTAGCCAATATGGACATCCACCATCAGCCTACTGCCATCACTGTAAAGAGCACCATGGCATCCCTGACACCTATTAAAACACATGCACACCATTGTCAATGTCCCCTGTCATTATGTTGAATCAATTCGAAGTGTAAATGCATTTGCCATTGAAATCCAAAATTCAGACCTTTATTGCAGGAAATGCACCCCACGGACTGTTGTTCATCATGTCACATAGCACTTGAAAACCTTGTTACAGTGTAAATGTCTACAGACCCAACACCCCCATAGAGAATAAGTGAGACCAACAGTATGCAGTACAGACAACAACATCAGCAAACAGTACCTCTTAGTCACTGGAAGTATAGTTGGATCAGTTGGTTCCTGGAGTGTACATCTTCCCCCTCTTCATCATCACCATCACTCCCATTCGCTCTCAGAGGAAGCTGGTCTGGATATACAGCATCCTCCTCTTCCAAGAGGGGAATAGATTTCCTCACAGCCACGGTGTGCAGTATGCAGCTGGCCACCACTATTCTACACACCTTCTCAGGGCCATAGCACAGGGAACCCCCAGAGATATGGAGGCAACGGAATCTAGCCTTCAGGAGAACTATAGTGCGCTCAATCACCCTCCTAGTACGTCCATGGGCCTCATTGTAATCTGTTCTAGGATTCCTCACTGGTGTCAGGAACCAATGCGTGTTGGGACAGCCAGAATAACCTGCAAAAGTGTGAAAACATGACTGTTACTAACTATCCTCAGTTGCAGACAGACTGGCTGTCAGCAATGTACAGTAAAATTGTCAGCCACATTCACCTATGATCCATCCTCTGTCCCCTTGTAGTTGTTTCATCATATGTGGCACACTGTTGTTCCTCAGCACAAATGAATCATGGACTGATCCAGGGAACATGGCATACACATGTGAGATGTACTGGTCTGCAGTACACACCAATTGAATGTTCATAGAGTGAAAGTTCTTCCTGTTTCTGTACACCTGTTCACTTACTCTTGCTGGGATGAGAACACTTTCGGTGCCATCAATGGCACCTATCACATGGGGAATGTTGGCAAAGGCGTAAATGTCGGACTTCATGGCAGGTAGTTCAGCACTTTGGGGAAACCTCACATATGACTGCAGGTGTTGTACAAATGCATCCAGAAATCTAAACAGGATGAGGCAAAACATTGGCTGTGAAAACCCAGCACCCATGCCCACAGTCACCTGAAACACTGGTGTCAGGAACCAATGCGTGTTGGGATAGCCAGAATAACCTGCAAAAAGTGTGAAAACATGACTGTTACTAACTATCCTCAGTTGCAGACATACTGGCTGTCAGCAATGTACAGTAAAATTGTCAGCCACACTCACCTATGATCCATCCTCTGTCCCCTTGTAGTTGTTTCATCATGTGTGGCGCACTGTTGTTCCTCAGCACAAATGAATCATGGACTGATCCAGGGAACATGGCATACACATGTGAGATGTACTGGTCTGCAGTGCACACCAATTGAATGTTCATAGAGTGAAAGTTCTTCCTGTTTCTGTACACCTGTTCACTTACTCTTGCTGGGATGAGAACACTTTCGGTGCCATCAATGGCACCTATCACATGGGGAATGTTGGCAAAGGCATAAATGTCTGACTTCATGGCAGGTAGTTCAGCACTTTGGGGAAACCTCACATATGACTGCAGGTGTTGTACAAATGCATCCAGAAATCTAAACAGGATGAGGCAAAACATTGGCTGTGAAAACCCAGCACCCATGCCCACAGTCACCTGAAACAAGCCTGTGGGCAGGAAATGGAGTATAGAGAGCACTTGCACTTCAGTAAGGATGGCATGCTGATTCCGAATAGCCGGTCTCCGTGCTGGATCCAGTAATGCACAAAGTTCATGAATAGTAGCACAAGTGAATCTGTAATTGATAATGATGTGAGGATCCACCATGGTCTCCAAATCAACAAGTGGTCTGCACACAGATGGGGCCATCCCTCGCCACATGGGTCTGTACCTAGGAGGAGTGGAGAACACATGTGAGGTACACAGAATCATTTGCACAACATGTTGTGTATATAACACTGCTGTCAAACAAGTAGGTGACACGTGAGCATTGCAGGATGTTAAACTATAGTGACATGTCCTAACTGATACATCTGGACTGTTGTGGGGAGTAAATTGTCTTTTGGCCATGCGTTTGAGGGCTGGGGTCCGTAGGGCCAGTATGGGGCCAATGACCAAATAATAATTGCGCAGTAGTTTGCAAATTGTCAGCCCCCTGTCATCCAGATATGTGGCAGCAGTTGTCGTAATGGTGTAAGGCGGTGTTCACCACGGTGCACCCATTCATTGGTCAAAATGTTGGTCAATGGGGAATATGGGCCTATCATGATTGCTGCCGGCAGTGAAGGTGCATACCGCCGCGGTGCATACGCTATTTCATCACCCCAGCTTCACTTGACTCCCGGATTCCGTGCATGCAAGTACTCCACTGATTATGCTGCTGTGTCCTGACTCTGGTCCTGGAAAAAGCACGAGTCACAGGGGAAAGGGCCCCTGCCTTCACCACGGAGGAGCTGGACAAGCTGGTGGACGGGGTCCTACCCCTGTATGCCAAGCTATATGGTCGGCCAGAGGTGCAGGTGAGTAGGCGGATTGGGGTGCATGGATGTGTGTGATGGTGGTGCATGCCTGTAAACATGTGTGCATGATTTCTAACTGCACAGCCGTTTAATGCATGACAATCTGGTGAGTAAGGTGCTGTGATGCTGTTTTAAGTGTCTATCTCATAAGGGATGTATGGCCAGCGGTATCACATGTGCTTTTTCTGACCTCAGTGTTTCTTTCCTGTGTGTCTACTACAGGTCAGCACCCATCAGAAGAGGGGATTCTGGCACGCCATCTCCAGGGAGGTGCAGACCCTGGGGGTCTACAACCGGTGGAGCACCCACCTCAGGAAGCAGTGGGATGTCCTGCTGCACTGGGCGAGGAAGACCTGCGAGGCCCAGCTGGGGAAGTCCTACCAACAAGGAAGGGGTGCCCGTTGGGCCCTGACCCCCCTAATGGATGGGCGCTTGAAATCTGCACAGCAGACACAAGGGGGTGAGTACCAAGACCATTGTATGCCTCCTTGATGGATGTCTGACGGTGCTGTAGTATGCATGCTGTCTAGTGGCAGGGACTCTGACTGATGTCATTTAGCATAATGGCCCCAAAGGGGCAGGTCTGCAGTTCTTCACGTCCTTCTGTAATGTTGGAGATGGCTGTATACCAGGGTTGTGGCCACTAGTCAGGGGCATAGCCATAAGTATAGCTGTAGGTGCTGCATGTTGGTATATGGGTAGGAGTATGTGTGAACCAGATATGTACATCCATTCAGCTATTTACAGATTTCTCTCCTGTTTTGTCTCCCCACCCCTGTACTCTTGTGTTGTCTGTGTACATCAGCATCATCTTGCGAGGGAGCAGTGGCACCGGCGAGTGGGGATGCAGTGGCCCACGGTTCCAAGGAGGCAGAGTCGAGTGATGCCAAGGGAACCAGTGGGTTGGAGGGCAAGGGGAGTACCACGGGAGGCAACTACCTCTGGAGGTAGTGACTGTGATACCTCCTCCTATGGGAGCTCCCTGGTCCTGGCAGACGGTAGTGGGCCCACCTATTCTTTGACATCTTCCGCCAACCCCCATACCATCACTGCCCTCCCAGTTGCGCCCAACCCAGTTTCCTGTGGGTGTCTTCTTCGCCTCAGGCACCTCATCCCCTTCCCCAGTCAGCCTTGTTGCCCTCATGAAGGAGACTATTGACCTCCTGAGGACCATCTCTGCAGGGCAGACAACCACCATGAATGCCATCCAGGGGCTAACATCTCAGATGCAGCAGTTCAATGCATACCTGGAAGGCATTCACGGTGCCATGTCTGGACTACAGAGATCTTTTCAGGCTCTGACCTCCTCTTTGACAGCAGCCAGTGCCCTGGTCTTTCTGGCCCCCCTCCAACCACCTCTACCTCTTCCAGCACCCCACTCCCTTCACCCATCCCAAGTATACATTCAGACAGCCATGCTCACACCTCAACACACAAGAAGCACCCAGAGAAACACTAGCACCATACATCCCACCACAGGCATATACATAGCCAACATACAAAGGCACACACAATAACATCCACTTCCCCCAGTGTGTCCAACACTTTTGCCTCCCTGTCTGTCACCTCTCCATGCACACTCACAGGCACTGCACCTTCATTCACTGTTTCTGACACCATTCTTGCAGTCACCACAACTTTAGACATCCAGTCATGCACCCCAGACACTACACCTGCACTGACCACAATTACTCTGAGTACCACTTGCGGCACACTCACCAAACTTGCAGACACCCAAACAACATCCATTCACACTGGCAGCCTGTCTTGTCCCACTATGTCCACCCCCCTCCCATTATACTCAGATGTTCCGAGACACCCACCCAACACACATCCACCACACCTCAGCGTACTGAACAGTCACCTGCATCCACGTCACGCACACCTACACCTGTTACGACCACTCCCTCTACCTCCACTCCCACACCTTCTTCCAGGTCCACCCCGACTGCCCCTAAGAAACCTTTCCTATCCTGTGTAGACCTTTTTGAACCCACCGCCCACCCCGTCTTTTCCCTAAATGTGCACACCTCCTTGCTTTGTCCACTCCTCCCACGTCCAAGTCCGCCCCAGTCCGCCCTTCCCATTCTTGTGCACCTTCCCCTGTGAGCAAGAGGCCCATGCTGGCCCAGGACCATCTGTTGCCCCCAGGTCCAAGCCCGCTCCCCCACCTTCCAAGGCAAACCCCCCTCCACCTCCCAAATGTAATCCCAAGCCCCCTCCCAGATGTAAGTCCCCACCCCCGCCACCACCTACCCTTGTTCCCTGAGGTGACTGGCTGCCCCATTGATGCCCCTTTATGGTGGTGTACCATTTTCACATGTGGTAGTCAATTTTGGGCCATTTGGGCCCAACCGCCTTTTTATATGGACTGGCCAATGGCCTCATTTGGACAATCTGTTGTTCCTGGAGCTTTAATAAAGTTTGTGTGCCCAGTGTTGGTGTTGGCACACTCGGGATCCGTGGTTCATCGTTTCATTGTGGGGGGATGTTGTGCACATGTGGGTACTTTGGGCAGGTTGTCTTGGGCTTGTGTCAGGTAAGTACCTCTTGCTCAGGTTTGTGTGGCTTGTGATGTTGTGAGGGGTTGTGGGTGCTTTGCGGGGTGGGTGGAGTGGGTGGGTATGTAACTGTGCCCTTTCTTCCCTTGTTTAGTAGGTTGCGTCTTCGTTGTCAGTCACGGTTGTGGATGTATATGGCAAGGAGCAGCACTGGCATGATTTCCAACTCTCTAGCCGTGTCTGCTTCTGCGTGTTGTATGAGCCTCTGGTGACTGTTTCCTTTTATTTGGTTTGTTTCCGCCAGGCTTTGCGTGGCAGTGGTTCCTGCTCTGGAACTGATGGCGGTCTAGTGCTTCATCATTTGTTGGGCGGGTAGGGCCTTTCGGTCGGACTGTGGGTGGACTCTTCCGTCATTGTCGACACTCGTCTGCTGGCAATGGGTGTTTTTCAGGCTGCCTGTTTTTCATGTGTTTCATTATTTGGTGGCCCAGACTGCCTGACTGTTGGCGGTAGTTATCGCCACCGCTGACTGTGCGGTCTTTCCCGCCGTGTTTGTAATGAGGGCCTATGTCTGCCAAGCACATTTATCACTGTATTTTCTGAAGACTCACACTGTATTCCCTGATAAAGCACATTGGCTAACCATTGAGGCACTAGTGTTAGAGGCAGTTACGGACATTCAGGGAGATTTGATTATAGTTTGTGTTGTGTTTCCTACGTTCATACACACAGTTACATATTGTTCAGTTTTAGAGATACCTGACGAAGGGTTGCATAACCCGAAATTCATTGGGTATCAAAATTTACTGCATGATGAATTCATTAATTTAGATTTCAGGTAATATCAAAAACATGGTTGCCATTATGAGTAGTAGGGAATTTTATGAATGAAGCAAATTCATAAAAAGAACAATTAAAGTTTCATTCAATACAAGGAATTATATTTGCCACTGTTGCTTCAGGATTATAGTCACAAGATGTATTCAAGGACTGTCAGATCCTTCAGGTCACAGTAAAGTGCATCTGGGGGCTGAGGAGTGGACCACAAGCACACATGGAAATAAGTTAAGAAAATGCCAACGTTTTAAAAGTTGCCTTTTTTAGAACTGCAATTTAAAATCTGACTTCACCATAAATTGTAATTTTAAATTGTGAGCCCAGAGATACCAAACTTGACAAAATTATCAATTCCAGATTGGGAATTACACTTAAAAGATGTATTAAGGTAGTCTCAATGTTATCCTATGGGAGAGATAGGCCTTGCAGTAGTGAATCTTTTCACTAACAGGGCATATAAAACGTTTCAGTATTGCCTTGCCTTTTAAATAATTGTAATCTGCCCTGTAGGTCATATGGTGCTATCTTGGAGTGACTTATGTATACAGAGAGAAGGTTTAGCCAGGAAGAGGTTTATCTTGCCGGATGGAAGTGGCAGTGTAAACTGCACAGACAGGCTCTGCAATGGCATGACCGAGACATGGTTGAGGGGCTACTTAACATGTAGTGCACTTTACTGGGGACTTATAAGTGATTTAGATATCCCAATTTGGTATGAGCCAATGTTACAATTTTTTAGGGGAGAGAGCACAAGCACTTTAGCACTGATTGGCAGTGATAAAGAGCACAAAGTCCTAACGCCAGAAAAAACAAGGTCAGAAAATGGAGGAAGACAGGCAAAAAGGTGGAGAAAGACCACTGTAAGGATGTCAGGTCTAACACGTGTCCCCCCAGCTGAAAATGGGGAGAGCTACCCAACCCCTTGGGAGTTCTCTTCAATAAGGTGGAAAACCCTGGAGAAACCATCAGCATTGACCTGTTTCTGGACGGTGTTCCATTGTAAAGTCTATTCTCTGTAGAGCGATTGACTACCTCAATAGTTTGGGATTTGAATGGCTCATCTGAATGAGCCATCAGAGGGGCATGGGGTCTGTTGGAACCATGAAGTGAGTCGAAACAGGTATAGTTTAAACTTCTTCAGTGCTCAGACCACAGCAAAGCGTCTCTTTCAATGGCACTCCACCTCTGTTCCCGTGGAAGTAACCTCCTCTGAATGAAGGCTTCTGTTTGGTTGTCATTTACTTAGACTTCCCCTTGTCCATGCTCTGAAGCGTCCATTTGCACAATACATTTGTTTGGAGCAGTCAGGTGCCTTGAGTATAGGTGCTGTACACATGGCTTCTTTGAGGGTGTTAAAGGTTTACTGATAAGCCTCTGACAAGATCACCAATCTGGGCTGCTTCTTAGAAGTCAGCATAGTTAGGGGGCAACAATGGTGCCATAATCCTTAACAAATCTGTAATAACCAGTGAGGCCTAGAAAGGTTCTCACGAGTTATGGGTGGTTGCCAGGCCATGATGGTTTCAATCTTGGCCTGGAGAGGCTGCTCCTTTCCTCTACCTACCAGGCTTCCCAAATACACCAGGGAATCCTACCCAATTTAGCACTTACTAGCCTTGATGGTCAGACCTGCCTGTTACAGGGCCTAGCGCACTTCATGGAGGTGGTATAGTTGTTCCTCACATCCGGACCTATAGAAGCAATGTCATATAGGAAGGTAGCACAAAAGAACTCCTTACCAGCCAGGACCCTGTTAACCAACCTTTGGAGTGGGGGCATTTTTAAATCTAAAAGACATCACATGAAACTGGAAATGGCCTTCTGGGGTTGAAAATGCTGTTCTCTCTTTATCTCCCTCTACCAGGGCGGTCTGCCAGTACTGTGATGTCAAATCAAAGGTACTGAGGAATTTGGCAGCACTTAGCCTGCTAATGAGCTCACCAAATTGAAGGATGGGGTGCACATCAGTCCAGGTGCCTGAGTTGAGTCGTTGGTAGTCCACACAGTCCTGCTATGGTGCCCGGTGGGGCAGCCTTTGTTTCCAACACAAAAAGGTGAGCCAGGGAATATTAGAGGGCTCAATCACCCTTAGGGCCAGCATGCTAGAGACTTTCTCATTGATGCTGGCTCTCACCCTGTCTGACAACCTGTACATTTTGTTCTTTAGAGGGGAACTGTCTCCTGTGTCAATATTGGGGATGCACAGATGTGTGAGTCAAGGGGTGAGTGAGAACAGGGACGCAAATTGACCCATCAACTTGTAACAGTCACCCTGCTGTTCTGTGATCAGGGTGGTAGAGAGGTTGATACCCTCCACTGACCCATCACGCCTTGTGCAGAGAGGAAGGCAGGGAGAGGTTCACTCTCCTCTTCTATTCCTTCATCTGTCACAATGAGCATGTCCCCTTTTGGACCTCTCAGAGTGAGGCTTAAGTCTGTTGACATGGAGCACCCTTAGAAGTTTTTCTTACAGTCTGGAGATCCACAGGGTAGATGGTCACCCTCTTGCGCTCCTTGATCTTGTATGATCCAGTCCAGCAGCCCTGGAGAGAGTGTTGCCATACTGGTTCCATGACCAACACTTTCTGGACAGGTTAAGACTCCACCAGAGTGGCCTTCTAGTCAAATCAGAGCTTTATTACCTCTTAGCTAGCCTCAAGATTGCTTTTCATCTTTTTCCAGAAGCGATGAACCTAGTGGCAAAAAGCCAGCATGTAGTTGATCACATCCTGTGGAGGTTTCGTGGGAGCTTTCTGCCATCCTTCCTTAACAGGGTTCAGAGGTCCACTAACAGGATGGCCATAGAGGAGGTCAAAGGGACTGAACCCTGTTCCTTTCTGTGGCATCTCTTGGTAGGCAAAGAGAATGAAAGGCAAGAGGATGTCCCACTTACACCTCATGGGTTCAGGTAGACCCATAATCATATTTTTCAAGGTTTTGTTGACTGTCTCCACAAAACCATTGGTTTGGTGGTGATAGGGTGTGGTAAACTTATAAATTACACCACACTCATCCCACATGGACTTCATATATGCAGGAATGAAGTTAGTGCCTCTGTCAGACACTATCTCCTTTGGGAACCCCAGATGGGTGAGGACCCCATCAGAACTCCAGCCACCATATGTGCAGTCAGGGTAGTAGGATGTAGGTCCAGTCATTATCCACTCCCATGCAAAAGGGCAGCAGGTAAGCTCAGCAAAGCAAGAGTCCAGCAGAGTAGCAGCTCAGCAGAGTGGCAGTCCTTGTAGCAGCACAGCAGTCCTTCTTCCTGGCAGAGTATTTACAGGTCGACAAGTGTACTGACATGATGGTGTCAGAGATCCAGTACTTATACCCAGATGAGTCATTGAAATGGGGAAGACTAGGGACTTATGAATACAATAAATATGCCATTTGGTAATAAGCTAATGTTACTATATTTTAGGGGAGAAAACAGAGGCACTTTAGCACTAGTTAACAGTGGTAAAGTGCACAGAGTGCTAAAGCCAGCAAAAACGAGGTTAGAAAATGGAGGGAGGCAGGCAAAACATTGGGTGGAAGACCACTCGAACAGAAATTAAAAGATAAGCTAGTTTACAGTTGATTGAGTGTGTTGTACACCAGTGGGGCTGGTTAAGCAGCTGAAATAAAGGAGGTACTGGCAGAAAGCAAGATGACATGGATATTTAGATGAGGGAAGATTTCAGAATGATGAGGGTAGAAAAAGGGTCCAAAAGAGTGTGAGATTAGAGAGAAAAGTGGTGAGAAGGATAGAACAGGGGTGAACGAGACACTCGAAATACCACTACCTCTGCCACATTCCTTAGTAATGTTTAATTCATTGTGTCATATTTCCTGAATTGAAATATTTTCAGTCCTAATTATTAACAGCAATATCATTGATATTATTCATTTATGTTGTACTAGCTTTTTCCTTCCATAAAAGTGTAATTTCCTATATTCAACACGTTAAATGAACATTTGTGCTTGGTTACACACACTATGAAATATCACTCAAAAAGTCATACATAAAACTGTAAATGTGACACATAAGCAAGGTGAAATCAATGAAATGTATCAAATAGGTAAACAGAAAACTTGACAACTATGACTGTTTCACTGCCGGCTTGACGCAGTGCATCCAAGACTCACTGAACTCTGCTTTTGTTTACAGCTAACAGCCCCTGGTCTAACACAAATACTAGAGAAATGTTTTTTTTTAAAGTTTACTAGTTACTTCTGCTGCTTTCTTATCAGCTAAAAATAAAAGCTACAAAAGAAACTATTTTATGAACGCTCCTAGCAGAAGCCAGCAGCACGAGGAAAGCCGTAATTTTGCTGCCATGTCCAATTTCCAAATAAAAAGGCGTTCAACATTGTCAACATACTCCTGTAGTTCACCTTGACATTTCCCATACATTTATAGAATATGTGCATTTTTTTATTTAAAATTCTTACATTCAGCTTCAATGTTCTATCTTCTAAGTAAATAGGGGTTTGAAATTATTTATTCATCAAAATTTTTTTATTTCAGAAATAAAAATCCATAAAACACCAAGCATCACAAATACAAATGTGAGAATAAAAACATGATAAATCATTAAAATGAGAAATAAAATGTAGGTACCAGCCATAACACACTGAGGCCCAGATCTACAGAAAAGGCGTTCACATAGCGCTGCAGCCAATAAAGCTGTGCTGCATTGCGTGACAGGAAGAAAGCATGAGAGCGCCATATCTACAAAGATATGCACTCTCCTACCATCTCCCTAACACCCCACTGATTTTAGCTGCCATGTGCCATGCATACACCTTTGTGCCATAATGCAAGGGTATGTGCATGAGTCTGGCATAGGTTTTGTACTGGAACGGTACTTTTTCAGTACAAAATGATATGCTTAGACATACTTTAAAACTTTTACTTCTTAGTATGCGTGCTACACGGTGCAGCATGCAAGCAAAGTTGAAAAAGAAAGGAGAAATTAAAGCATTTCTCCTTTCAACACCTGCTTGCAAATGACATTAACTTTTGATGCTAAATAGTCTATTATTGTTTGTTGATACAGTTTTGTAGCAAAAGGCATGGGTTGTTAAACTGAAATGACCAAGAAACACCCCCTTGGTGCTAAGTAACGCAAAGCAATGCTTTGTGATGGTTTGCGATATAGTTAGGATACTTTCCGGTACAAAACAAGTTTTGCACTGGAAAGTAAATTAAGAAAAAAACATTTTGTGCTGGTTAGTGTCACTTTTGTGACACTCACCCAGGCAAAATATTTGTAAATCTCCCGAACATGTCAGTGCAATGAATATAGTTTGACACATACACACTAAAGAGCAAGACAGAAGTGGAACCGTAGGGCTAGCAGCAGGATAAACAAGGAGAACCCCAGGCAATTGTTTTAAAAAAAACAAACAAAAAACCTTCATTAAAAATACAGATTGAAGAGCACCCTGTTAAAAACACACTGAAAAAAGAAAGCTGCGAGGGGCACAAAAGAAACTTCTTTACTGAACTCCACGAATACGGCAAAGCCAAGCAGCATACAAAAACGTGGCCATTGCAACCAAAAACACCTCTCTTGTGTCACAATGTAAAATGCATGGTACAGGTTGATAATGTTGAAGTCTGAAAAGCTTACACAAAGGTTTTAACCACTGCTTATGTGGCTTACCATACGTGGGACAGAAGAGAGCAAAATGAAGAGTTTCATCCGCTGTGTTACAGGTAGGGCACTTACTCGAGCTACAATATTACAAACCACCTTCAAACTGCTCACCGGGAAAACCCCATATCTGCATTTTAAATAGAATTTCCAAGGGCTAGAGGCGAGGAGAGTGTCAAAACACAGTTCATAAGCAGGATTAAACTTTATATCCAAGAACAGATCTGTTAAACTCCCTGCTTTAACACATTTTTGTTTCCTCAACCACAAATATTCTTTAGACGATCTTTGAACAAGGATCGAGGAACTACCTTAGCTGTCCCCAGTGAATCCCAAAGAGACAGCAGACCCAGTTCGTACAGGAAAGACTTAGGCCCTCATTACCTCCACGGTGACGGCCGCCAACATACCGTCGCCATGGCTACCGACCGTCCATGGCATTATGACCAGAAGGCTGGCGGAATTCCGTCTACAGTCATGGGGGTGGACGCCAGCAAAACACCAGCAAAACACCGCCTACCGTATACCCTGGTGGTGTTTTGCTGGTGGACCACGTCGCGTCTCCTGCCGGAGGACCCACTGAAAGCAGGTATGTCATGTTCTCTGACAGGAGAGGGGGGTGGGCGGCGTTGTGTGCATGTGTGGGGGTGTGTGTGACTGTGTGTGAATGTGTGTATGCATGTGTAATGCGTCTGTGCGTGAGTGGGTGTGAGTGTACGTGCATGTTGTGTTGTGAGATTGCTTGTGTGTCTGGAAGTATGTTCATGAGTGTTGCTGTGTGTATGAATGTATGAATGTGCGGGTGAATGTGTGTATGGGTATGTATGCATGTGAGTGTATGTGTGTAAATGTGTGGGGGTCGGGAGGGGGGGAGGGTGGGGAAGGACTCTCAGGAGGGGGAGGGGGCAGGGCACACCCCTATCAGTGCCAGGGAAGGAATTCCCTGGCACTGATAGTGGCTACCGTCATAGTTTCCGTGGCAGTACAGAAACCACAGAAACCACAGAAACCATGGCGGTGGGCAGATCAAAATGCCATGGGCGAACTAGTGACAGCTGCCAGGCTGGAGACTGTAGTCTCCAGCCTGGTGGTCGATACCGCTGTGGCGGTCAGTGTGTTGACTTGGCGGTTTGGCTTTGGCCAACCTGCCAATCTTATAATAGTGGAGGTAGGTACCGCCAGCCTGTTGGCGGTAATACCTCCACTATACCACTGACCGCCGGGGTCGTAATGACCCCCTTAATGTAGGCAAGCCATGAAATCTTCTCAAACTCTGGAGAAATTAAAAGTGCTTTGATCGAGACTCCATAAGATTCTAATTTCTCAATGGACCAAGGTCTATGCCAGAACAAAATGGGTCTAGACAAGGTAATAAGGCTAATTGGATAGAGATCCAAGTCTAAAAAACTGAGGAAGACAAGGAACACTCTACAGGAGATTAAGGACACTTTTCACACACCTGTTTTCAAGTTTACAGAGCTCAACAGACCCAGTATGTCCCCATAGTTCTACATCATAGACAACCGAGCTTTTCACTTTGAGATTATAAATCTCAATCACCGAAGCCAGAGAACTATCATCGGCCTTTTTGCTCATTTTAGACATTACCCCTGAATCACATTGGATTTTTACTAATATTCGTAGACCAGCTTATTCTATGATTTAGACACCCCCCTATGTAAACAAACTCTTGGACTCATTCAAGAGGGACACCCTGGACCACATTTTTAGCCCTGGCAGATTTATAGGGGTTAAATACCATGAATTTAGCTTTGTTAATGTTAGGGTCAATGCTCTAAATACTGCAAGAGCTTAGGAAGAAATCTATCGTTGCCCGAAGATCGCTCAGAGTTTTGGATATCAACAGAATGTTGTCTGCAAAAAACTGTTTTGCAATTTTTTGGGTTCCTATTTTAGGTGCATCTTTGCTGGGAATACCTGACCCTAGCCAGATTATCTGCATGGAGCCTGATTATACCAGACAGAAGGTTGTCAGGAACACTCATATTCTCTTGGACCTCCCAAAGCTTGCTTCCAGGGATGGAGTCAAAGGCTAAGCTTAGGTTGACAAAGACGACCTAAAAGTGACCTTTGTTGAGCATTGCAGTTTTCCAGGAGAGGCAACGAAAGCAGAACATTTGATCCACTGTACTTACCCTATTTCTAAAGCCTGGCTGGAACTCAGAGAAGATGGAATTTTCCTTGTCCCAGTCCATTAGCTGCCATAGGACAAGGCAACAAAAGAAGTTTCTTGGAGGTATCAATGAGGCTGGCGGGCCTATAATTCCCAAGGTCATCTTTACTGCCTTTTTTATAGATAGGTATTACATACAGTGAAAAGCCAAGACCCAGGGATAGGGCTAGCTTTTAACAGAGAGCGAAACAGCAGCTTTAAGTATGTGGCCCAAATCAGGGGTTCTGACCTAAGTTAGTCCCCGGGGATGGAGTCAAGATCCAGTGCTTTGTGTGCCAGAAGGGCCACTATGGCCTACATCACATCCTTGGACTCAGAAGACAAATAGTTGGTGCCACCTTCAGGACAGGGAGTGACATATTCCAACTCTCCACTCTCATAGGTGGGCGTGGATGCATAAATATTGGAGAAGTGGTCCACCCAGGTCTGGGGTTGAGAACTGTAATCAATGCTAGTAACTGCTTTGTGGTTGCAGTGTACCACTATCCCCCAAAATTACTTTGTTTCACCTGTTTTAACAGCTGCAACCAGATTCTACCACAGATCACGTTACCTTTCTAATGTGACCTGGGGGAATGCATCCTTATAGTTCTTTTGAGCTCTAAGAATGTCATGCCTATATCCAACTTTCAAGTTCTGGATAAGGCTAGATTTTAACTCCCTACAATGACTGTTAAACTGAGCACAGCGAGCGCGCACCCTAGGAGCCCCATGCCCGACCTTGCATTTAAGGCCTTCAAGGGACCTGAACAGCTTGTCATGGCACTTAGTGATAGATACATAGTCAGTAATACTTGATCAACTAGCACCCAAAATATCCATTGCCCCCCATTTTAAAGCCCACTTGAAACTTGTAGGTGAAAGATTAACCCCAGGGTTAAAACTGCCACCCTGAAGATCACAAGACCATAGCCCACTACAGATCAAATGAAGAGCATTATGGTCACTATCAAAATGCTCTATGACCTTCATGTCAATAAGGGAGGGCCAGAGCGGCAGGGTCAAAAAGATGTAGCCAATACAGCTATTTTGTTGCAGACGCTTAAATATGTGGACACCACTATGCTTTGAAATGGACCTGCTATTACAGTCCCGAAGGCCAAAGTGAAGGGATAAACTCATCAACTGGTTGGGGAACACCCCAAACAGCATCTTCCTCTTCAGTTAGGTTAAATGGTGCTGAGCCAAGAGGTTTAAAAGTGACATTCAAATTGCCAGCAACAATTACACAGTAAAACTGTGAGAGGGAGTCTGCAACATTTTGAAAGGCATTCAGGGTACTAGATAACATATTGGCCCACCCAGCCTGTTGTAAACATTGCAAATATAACATAAAGACCTACCCCGAGCAAGGGAAACCCCCAACAAATCTCATGAGTTTACATCAAGCCTTGTGATAATAAGGGCCAGCAGGTTTTTCACCCACATGGTTAGACCGCCCCTGGCTGGCCACTCCTGCCAGAGATGGCTGGGCAAAAGAAAGTGGTAAACCCAGACCTGTAAACTTGCTCGGCACACCACGTTTCCTGCAGCATACAGATGTCAAATGAGTCAATAAAGTTCTGTCAGTTTGGAACTAGGACTGGAAAAATTCCACAATAGTATGTTTCAGATTATAGATGGTGATCTTGGCGTGGAAGACAGTGGCAATTTTTCTAATGGGCCAGGCAAGGCTGATAGAGAAGTGTGTGGCTGTTTTGGGACTAAATCTGGGGAAGCCGGCACCATGACACCTGGTTCGTCTTGATGGTTTCCCACTACTGAAGAAGGAGTAAGAGCACCATATTCTGGGGACTCGGGGGCCACCAACTCAGCATTACTACTAGAAATGTTGACTACAGAGGCAGGTCTAGCAACAGGAGATGGATCAATGACAAGGAATCTCTCAAAGCATCTCTTACCCACAGGGGAACCGGGGACATCAAGGGACCATTCCTAACACCATCAGTCTTGAAAATCCAGGGAAGACAAGGCTTCAAATACATTTTTGGTAGGAACTTTAAATGTTGTATTACCGCAAGTTCCCATGCTGCTGTCTAACCTGGACCCAGCGCTAGTAGGTGTGGAGGGAACCAGGGGTCTATACAAACACCCTAATGGGAGGTCCTTGATAGGCCCAGCAGGGTTTACCATCAAACTTAGATGGTCTAGGAGCAATTCAACAAGAAAGTTGACTTGAAGTTCACTAACGCACAGTCCCCCTAGCAGTCTTTAGGATGGGAACCAAGCCAAGATGCTCTTCAAACAGATAACACGTCATGGGAAAAGTCCTAGGATCACCTCATATTAGAGTTTAGCACATGGACTGTTTTATTCCTCAAAGTCTCTGGATTTTTGCTTGTAAGAACCAATAGTGCAGGGACACCCCTCAAAACAATTAAGTATGGAGTGCACTCTGGAGGGGGAGTTACTATGATGACTAATTAAGGAATGTCTCACACATCTTACCAATTGGCCTGCCACATTAGTATTTTTGGATTGCCCCCTCAATTACCCGTTGCATTCTGGATGCTATTAGAGACTTGCTGGCAAGGTAATTGTGAGGAAGGTATTTGATTCAACCCACCATGAGCTTGCTGCACCTGTGATTGTCGGAGGTCTACAGGGGATTTTGACATATTTCCCATGCCTGAGGGTGGCGGGCCATTAGTGGTTCTAATTTTGTGCCTAACATGTAACAACAGGCTAATAGGGGTGCTAATTCAGCCTTTAAGCTATCCCTAAGCTTCCCTAAGCAGGTCTTCACAAACTTATTCAAAAGGTCTGCTACAAGTGGCTTAAGGCTTGGGAAAATGTATCTGCAAAACATTTGGATTGGTTAGGGATAGCGGAAATGGGAGTCCTTTATGCACTTCATGACCTTGGCAGATTGTTTATGGCAGGCTGGTCTTTTGGGCTTCATGTTGACAACTGAATATGGTCTAAACCACTTGACCCAACAGCTTTGCTATAATCTTTCGGCAAGATCAGAGAGGGTTCAGGCAATGGGCCCCAGTGTGGGGAAATAATTGATTGCAATACTGCAAGGGACTCCAAGCATGTATTAGAACCCAAAGAGGGTAAGCCTGAAGTTAGAGAGAGATTCTTCTCTGAGAGTGCTGTCTCTGTACTCACAACCCCAATTGCTCTCTTGAACATCCAGTCAATGGGGTTGAGTTTAGCAGTGGGAGTATGTGAGACAGCTCCTCCCAAAAGTGTTTTTGTTTTTCCAACTCCCAACCTGGGAAATTAGACTCCCTAGGGATTAGAGAAACAAGAACAAAATCAGACAAGAGAAGGAAAAAAAAACAAAGAGACAGTGCGACAAAAAACAAAAAAAACAAGGTGGTGGCCCAGCCTCTTCTGGACTATGATGGGCCAAGACAGGCCCGTCTTGTCCAAGGTGTGTCCTGCAAATGTCCCGCACAGCAGGAAGTGATGAGCGCTTATAGTGTGGTCCTGCTCATGTCCCGCAGCTGAAGAGTCTGGGGGATGTCGTCCCACCTCAGGCTCGATGAAGACTGAGTATAGACAAGTATGCAGGCAGGGAAACACTATCTATAGTGCCTTTATAGAGAGAGCATCAAAGAGGGGTGGCCCAGCCCAACTACTTCCAGGCCACTGATTGGCATGCAAATACATTTTTGTAATGTTGAGGAGTGAGAGGCAGGAGCAATTGACAATGCAAGCACCTTGGAAGTTGTAGTCCCCTCCGAAAGCTCTGTAGGACAGCACTGGACAAGTGCCTGAGGTGTTGAGTGGCCAAGGGCCAAGTGCAGGTAAATATGGGATGAAATAAAGCGAGAAAGAACAAAAGGAGCATATTGTCCAAGTGGATGTGGATTGGGTATGCCAAGTTCTGGTCCCAGCAAGAGACGGCTACAGACAAACAGTGAAACAGGCACCCAGGCAAACAGAGGTCCTACAGTGTCTATTAATCTCTAGACCATTAGTCCATTAGCCTGAAAAGGGCTGGCAAGATCATACATGTTATACATACATGTCATAGGGTTCTACATATTGTTCTTCCATAAAACTGGTAGGCTATGGTAACAGCACGAAGGAACGTATGGCATCCAAAATAGCATCGAAAATGTGGCAAACAGGTAGAATCTATATAAATGCACAGTACACTGTTCCAGGGAAGAAATGGACAAAAGCACAGGGTGACCCTAATGTCAGAAGCACAAGCCCTCACGCATCCAATTGGATGTCATGCTTCATCATAGGGCATGCTCCTCGTCCGAGTGGCGCTGCAATGTGTGACAGGCTCCCCGTAAAGGGGGCTCCTTGCTGGAGGTCTTTTACAGTGCCTTGAGAGATGGAAAGCCGGACACTGCCGACTTACAACACCAAAAAGGAGAGCAGAAAAGAAAGATTAAAATTGGCTCAGAACCCCTCTATCCATCATAACTTTATTGAATCAGACTAAGGTTGAGGCCAAGATTAAAAAGAAAACGGATGGAGTGTCTTGAGTTAATGCTCAACCACTCACTCAAACAGGCAACATAGAGGGGAAAAGCAATTAATTGCGGAAGTCAGTCAGTAAAAAATAAAATGATAATAAAACAATGTTATTATAATTTTATTTTCCACTGACCGATTGAGCCATGGAATCTAGGGTGGGGTCAGGCCATGACAGGGAGGAGGAGTGATAGGCACTTTAAGTACACATGGCGATTTGGTCAGCCATCTTAGGACTGCCAAACCTACATGCGCACTTAAATTTCTCCAACCCAGCTGTGTGGCACAGCTGGGTGGAGAAATGGCACAAGCTCCCTGTGCTTGAGCGAGCATAAGACCAGCCTGCTCAGTCCAATCTTGATGTTTCTCTCATGGTTGGTATAGCATGAGAGCAGCGTCTGGATTGGGTCGGGAGCCTGTGCTGCCGGGAGGAGACGGGCACCAAGGAAGAAGGCAGCAAACTGGGAGCGGCACGTCCATTATTTGTTAAATTATTATTATTCCCTACCACCATCCCCCCACCTCACCACTTTAGATTGGATTGGTGGAGCCACCACTGCAATCTACTTATTTTTACAGGTAGATATTTCACAAAATGTGTTTTTATTCAGCTGATAATATTCACTGACTTTGGATAGCCTCTTTCTTGTTCAACTGGATGAATTGTTTTTAGGGAAGGTTCACACAGTCTACAGTACATATCTCTGATTGCCTGCCAACATCAGTGTTGTTGCCTATTATTCTGTCTTTCGAAATAGGTTTATGGGGAATAACGTAAAAGCAGTAGTTTGACAATTCCAATGAAAATTTACAATGCAGCTAGAATGGATACGTGTCCAGACCTTGGTGTGGACCCATAGATGGAACTTCGTGGGTTTCAGCTGCAAATGGTTGTATTGAAGATGCCTGCCACAATATCATGCAGTTTACACTTAATGGTTCCTTCAGCATTTAAGGTTAAAAAGGTACAATTTGCATTTGGGTGAGCAGCACAAAACCAATGAACACACCAAAGCTATGTGAGAAAGCTCCTTTTAAGTGACTGGAGCCATTCATGTGTACAAAACCTGGCAACCTAGAAGAGAACACAACATCGCTAAATGCAAATAAACGCACATATGCCTTACAAACCACTACCTAGCCTTATGTAAACCATACATCTTTGCCAGCTCCCTGCTCTATACCTTTACCAGCATAGGTTCTTACTAAAGGTAGTCCTCAATAATAGATGTCGTGGTATTTGGGTGTCAGATAAATAATCATGTCCTAGGGATCATTATTTAGTCTACAAAAAATAACTCCATTTATCAGTTTCCCAATTGAAATGGGACCTTACATGCAGATTTTGGTGCTCATCACATCAAAATTCATATGTCTCAGTATTTTCTGGGGACTTTCCCCCAGTAAACATAATCAGGATTCACTTGCTGATATTTGCCTGTGGAAGTCTCTCAGAAGTCGGGCAAATCCAATGCACTCATAACAGCCTCACTCATGAAAACGGGTGTGCACGAGTGTCATAGTCTTCTAAGGCACTAGTAATCGAGGTCATATATTAAAGTAAATAGCCCTTTCAAATAGCATTTTACTACCTTGCTCAGTTTTTAAGACTAGTACTTTAGCAGCATTTGCCTTAAGAAGTAGAGGTAGTAGGGGACCATTTTCAAGAAGGTGGAAAAAATACTGGGACAAAGCAAACGTTAGCCTCTCTAAAGATTTCGATATAGAGTGTTCCCCCCTGATCCTAAACTCAGATTTATATCACCTTTTGCAACAGCAAAAAAAGCCTTGTTCGCTGTACTATCCCTATTTTGCAAGTTGACATCCTGTTACTGACTTGCAAAATAGGGATTGTGACTCATAATTAGGAAGGGGCATTCCCAGGGTGTCACTTCCTAAGTCCAATTCACAGGCCCATGTATGATTGTTTTGTGACCGTAAATGCAGTGGCAAAACAATCACAGTTGCCACCAATGTTGCGACTCACAAACAAATTATGAGTTGCAGTTGCAAAACAAAGTGGTCCTACATCTGGTCCTAAGGCCCAGATGTACAAAGCTATTTTGTGGTTGCAAATGGTGAAATTTGCCTTTTGCGACTTCAAAATGGTATTGTACCATCCCTATTTTGCAGGTTGGTAACCCATTACTGACTTGCAAAGTAGTGATTGTGATTCACTATTAGGAAAGGGCATGCCAAGGGTGTCCTTTCCTAACAGCAAGTCGGCAGGGGGATGTATGATTGTTTCTTACTTCAAATTGGTGGTAACCCATTCGACCGCTTCCCATTTGTGAATGGGGGTGCCACCGTTTTTTCAGATCCCACAGACCACTGCCTACTCTTAAAAACTGAAACTGAACCGTTTCATTTCTATTTTGGAAATGCATCACATTTCCCTTTAAGGAAAATGGACTGCATTTAAAAAGAACTGCTTTATTCAAAAAGCAGTTACAGACATGGTGGTTTGCTGACCCCAGCAGGTCACCATCCCCATGAGTGCGGCCATTCCCAAATGGATCGCAAATTGTGACCTGCCTCATGAATATTAATGAAGCAGGTCCCTTTGCGGCACATTTGCAAATTGCAAACAGTGTCTGAGACACTGATGTACATTACAGATTGTGACTTACAAAAAAATTAAAACTGCCATCTCTAATGGCCCCAAAGATCTTCGCAATGGTGACAGGTTGTGGTTTTCTGAAAGTAGAATATTACGTTTTAAGTTAAGAAATGTAGATAGTAATTTAATTAAGGGCATCACACTTACTCTTTTGTGCTCTTAGACAACAATTACACACCCCACCTCAAAGTCTCCCCCTTCCTGTGATGCCTCCTTGAAACAGTTGATTTCTTGTGGATTGTAATTGTGCTGTGATCCACATACAGGAAACCCACTAGGCCACCAGTGAAGTTTTTATTTTCGGGGATCAGCTTATCTATTATATGGCCACCCTCCCTCCCAAAGGACCATATTTAATTTTTTATAAAAGTGTTTTTTTCACCTGGGGAGCCCAATTGACCCCACAGGGAAAATATATAACATAAATAAAATGAAATTGAATTGTCCTGGCATTTGGGTTGACTATCTTTAAGCCATGTACATTTTACCCGGGGGGGGGCATTGTACCTCCCACCATAAACCACTAATTTAAAAATGTTTTTAGGGGGCTGGCCCTCCCTGCCATGGTCAACCCCCTTTGGGTCCATGCTTTTTTTAATGCTAGTTTTCATCTGGGGAGACGATAACACAAACAAATATTGGGGTTTTGCAGACAGCCCTTTTCATTGGTCTGTTGTGTCATGCACATTATTCTTCCACTCACTGCAGCATGGGGTAGTGGTCAGTCTACTTCTTCTCATGGGCAACTTCACTGTGAGTGATATCCTTATGAATGTTCACAAGGAGCACGACCACGCACAAAGTAAGAATCTTCAGTTGCAAGGGCTATTATGTGAATGTGTGTTTATTGAGACCAAAGCTAGATTGATGCCTTCAGGAAATAATTTTTATGCTGTCAGTGGCTCAGAAATTCCCACAACACTAAAGATTAACATAGGCCATGACAAAACAAGCATTGACAAATCCAAAAGTCTGGCAATGATGACTAAACCTGTTGTCTTAGCTATCTGATTTGATAATAGAGGGCACTTTTAAAGTCATGCCCAAGCTTAGGTTTTGGCTCTGTTGGATGCATCATTGTTTTGGGGTGGAGAGAGACTTCAACCCCCACTAGTACCCACAGCGGAGGCCTTGACCACAGCAGAGCACCCAGAGGCTCTTTAAAAGAATGCACCCGATCCATGGCGCTGGATGCATCATTGTTTTTGGAGTGGAAAGGGATTCCAACCCCCAAAAGTACTCATGGTGGAGGCCTTGACCACAGCAGAGATCCCAGAGGTGCTTTACAAGAACGTGCCAGACCTGTGGTGCATGACACATCATTGTTTTGGGGTATAAAGGGACTCCAACCCCCGCAAGTGTCTGTGGCAGAGGCCTTGACCGCAGCAGAGTCCCCAGAGGTGCTTTTAAGGAAGTGCCTGATGCATGGCACAAGACAAGCCCAGCAATAACTGGGCCAAGAGCAGACTGTCTTTGCCCATCATTACCCGGAAGACGTTGGGCTGGGCCACTCCTTTTAAGCTGCATTCACAAAGGAAATTGTAGTAAGTGACTCTGGGATTTTGTTTTGCTCAAACAACTTCCCTTTTGGGGTGTGAGTGGTTAAGGTATGAAAACTGACTAGGGCTCTGATCCTGGAGACTTTAGAGAACTGATTGGTTAAAATCAGGAAGCATAAATTTTAGTATCAGCTGACAAGTCAATCGTCAATAATACATTGGATGGGTTCTTACAGAAGGTGGTTGGTAATCTGGATAAGGAATTTGAGTCTGCTGAGAGGCATCTTTCCTTCTTAGCTCCTACTTAGATGCCTTCAGGCGCAATTTCCCCTAAATCCTCAGATTTATATAGTGAGGCTCCCATACTGTCTTCACCTATGACTCAGGTTAATCCATCACGGGGGTCCTCTTCCTCTGCTTCTGAAACACTTCCAAATAAAGAGGTTAATTTAACAGCTCACCAGTATGTCAGTTTGGACATGAGAGGGAAGAAAAACCAGGTAGAAAAAATCATAAAGACCAAGCATCCTCGTATTACAACAAACATTCACCAACAAATCATACAAGGGGTTGACAAGGTCTGCCCTTAAGGGACATTTTACCTACTTATTGAAAGGTTTTCAGAGGAATTTGAGAAAAGGTTGTGACCAGTTCTCGTACAGTTATCTGCTATCGAAGAGGCACTGGGGAACCTTGCTAAACCTTTGAACTATGAACCTGTGTCAAAGGGTTCTCTTCGCCAAGTACCTCATTTGCCATGCACTGACCCAGTTCAACTACCACATCCAATGCCTTCTCTGCCATGTTTGTCTCTTGCTTCAGTGATGATAAGTAGTGAAATGAAATCCCATGTTTCAGTAGATAACGCCATTGCAAATACGTCTGTTTCAGATCTTCAGATGGGCAGCCTGACTCAATCTGATTCTAGTCACGAGGGAATGAATTTAGGTGGTGTGAACCACCAGGGTGATGCTAATTTTAGGGCCAATAAGAGGAATGGTAGGAGCAAAGCTGGGCCAAGTGTACTTAATCTTCCTCCCAAAGCAAGTCCTTTGGTTGCAGTCCTGGTCAAGGTGCCCAGTGTAGAATGCTCCCCGTCTACCATTGCCACTATATAATTTGCTAGCTATACGTATGGAAGCCATGATCTCATTCTGGGTAGACCATAGAAGGGTAGTTGGAGAGCATTTGACCTTTTACGATTTTCTTGACACCCTCTCTGTGTTTGATGTATCAGGGAAAACTGGGTTTAAATCCAAAAACAGATGGTTCACCAATGGGTGCAGAGCAGCTAAGACCAACCTGTTCAAGGCAATTAAAGGAGGTGACAGAAAGAAGATCAGGCTTACTAGAGCAGATTCTAGGCAGGAATTAGCCCAGGCAAGAATACAGTGGGAGAGTGAATGCTGGGATGATTTACTTGAGGCATCTAGGAGAAATGATCAGAACAGCTTCTAGAAACTGGTCAGCAACCGCTATGGGGACACATCATCCCCTTCTGTATCTTCAATATTGCCCAGTGAATGGGTGTCACACTTAGGGCCAGATGTAGCAAACTGTTTGCGACTCGCAAACGGCGAAAATCGCCGTTTGCGACTCGCAAATGCGTGTTTGCTATGCAGAAATGCATTTTGCAAGGCGGAACCAACTCGCAAAATGCATTTCCGAGTTGCAAATAGGAAGGGGTGTTCCCTTCCTATTTGCGAGTCGCAGTGGTATGCAGTACGCGGTCGCAAATGGAGTCGCAGTTACCATCCACTTGAAGTGGATGGTAACCCACTTGCAAACGGGAAGGGGTCCCCATGGGACCCCTTCCCCTTTGTGACTGGACCCAAAATTATTTTTTCAGAGCAGGCAGTGGTCCAAGGGACCACTACCTGCCCTGAAAAAATCCGAAACCAAAGGTTTCGTTTTTTTTTTTCTAAGTGCAGCTCGTTTTCCTTTAAGGAAAACGGGCTACACTGGGCAAAAAAAAAAACTGCTTTATTTAAAAGCAGTCATGGACATGGAGGTCTGCTGTTCCCAGCAGGCCTCCATCCCCGTGAGTGCCCAGAGTCGCTATGGGGGTGCAAATTGCGACCCACCTCATTAATGAGGTGGGTCTTTACGACCCCATAGCGACTCGCAGAAGGTGTCTGAGACACCTTTCTGCATAGCAAATTGCGACTTGCAATTTGCGAGTCGCACGGACTCGCAAATTGCAAGTCGCAATTTGCTACGTTCCTTCATCTGGCCCTTAGTTCCCTCTATTCAATTCCCGAGGAGTCCCAGGGTGAACATTTTAGCTCATCAAGGAAGGAGTTGTAACTACCTTGGAATTTATCATCTCTGAAACTTTATCGGCTGTCAACTCACTTAAGCTCGGTAAGACACCAGGTCTCCATAAAGTACCAGGGCATCCTTACAAATCTAATACGAATGTCAGGGTGTCCTATATCAATGTTGTTTGCAATGCAGTTGCAGCCAGTGCCCCACTTCCATTTAAGTGGAAGAAGGCTGAGATAGTGCCTATTTTTTAAAAAGGTAATCCAAGCGTCCTGACCAACTTCAGGTCAACTAGTCTGCTAAACAATCTAAAGAAGATTTTCTGTTAGCAGATTTTAGACTGGTTGTTGGAATGGATTGAGGAGAGTGGTGCCATCTCAAGCTTACAGACAGACTTGAGGCCAGCGACCAGTGCTCTGTAACATGATTTTAGATTCTTGCGGACTAAGTGGAAAACTGTGAATATTGGTGGTGGGGATCTGTTTGAGGCATTTATAGATGTTTGTGCAGCTTTCGATTTAGTCACTAGAAAAAAAATTATGGAGTACATTGCAAGAGATGGGGGTTCTGCTAGAACTGCTTATTATTATTGTTCACCTTCATGAGGGCTCATATGCATGTATTAGGTAAGGGGGAGCTAACTGATCCAGTTAGGGTTGACAGGGGAGTTCACCGGGTGTGTGTCCTTGCACTCACTCTCTTCCTCTTATACAGTAAAAATTGTATTGGGTATTTGAGTAGGTGAGTTAATGACTCTCCCATTCTGGCTGAGCAAAAATTACCAGGGCTCTTTTATGGAGATGGTACCCTAAAACTAGGATGGGTCTCCAGAATTTAGTAATTCATTTCTGCAAATTCTGCAAGAACCTTTGGAGGTAAATGTAATGAAAATGAAGGTGAAATCTACAATAGCTGGAAAAAAATTAATGGTGACTCTGAACACTGACATTTTAGAAAAGGGTCAGCAAATTTGATTACCTTGGAGTGAGATTAGCAGATTCAGGTGCCTGGGGAGCACAAATAATGAAACATTTGCATGCTATTAGTTATAGAGGGTCCGCAATAAGCAGGATGGCAAATAAAGCTCAGTATTTCCCAATAAACCCGGCCATAGATATACACAAAAATGCAGGCGAGGGGAGCAGCCCTTTATGGGGCTGAGCTGTGGGGTCAGAGCAATTTAAAAACCCTTGCTGTAAAGGAAAATATTTTTTTAGGAATATTAAAGGGTTGGGGAAGGGCACCCCATTAGTTCCCCTCAGACTTGACCTTGGAATTCATTCAGAAACCGACTTGGCAGATTTAAGAACTCTACTCTACTGGATCCGCATATGGAGAACGGAAGGATTGCACTATTACGGGGCTGACCTCAGTGACATTGTAGGACACGCACAAACAGTAGAGAAAGTAGGATGGATGAGGAATTTGAGGTCCACTTGGGTAATGTTAGGTCTCCCAGAATACTGGGCTGAAGCACTATTATCAAATGCTGTGCATATTATAAAGCAGAAATTCTGGGAGTTGTTTCCCTTTTGACTCTCCAGTCTGGTGACAGTGGCTCATTGTTTAGTGACTTCCTGCAACATAAGTATGAACATCCAAAAGAGCCCTTCTTAGATGTGATTAGGCCTGCCCGTGCCCTATCATTGTTCTTACAATTTAGGTATGGCACATTGCCCTCAGCTGCTTTTATTGTGGGTTGGGCCCCTCTGACGGAGGGAGACAAAAAGTGTAAACTTTGCTTCCTGGCTGAGGAAAGAGCTGAGCATTTTCTTTTTTGTCCTAGATATAGTGCTCCCAGACTAAGATGGATTGTGCCCCTCTGTAAAAATCATTCTATAACTGAGCGTTTGTTTGCCTATAGAATATGCAAGAGTGACCGCTCATTGATGATAGTGATAGCAGTGTCTACATTTTTATATGCAGCTTGGACTATCAGACAGAAGGAACTTTTGGCATAAGCCTGAAGTACTGTAGAAATGTTGTATGTCTAACTGCATTTTATTTATTTGCTATGATGTACTGCTATCATGTGATATATTGGATGCCGTACAATAAGGTTTTTAATGAAGGTTGTTATTACATTTACTATATTAACTTGTGGTTGACTTTTATTTTGGATTTACATTGTATTTTTAATGGCATTTTAATTAATGGGTGTGATGGTTCTTTATTGTGAGTGACGACAACATAATTTATTTTGATTCCTCAAAAAACTTTGACTTTGACTCTGAAGTTTTTTTAGATGTCTACCACCTAGAATATTTCTCTGTCATGTCAGTGTCATAATAAATGAACAAATGATGGAGGAGGCTCGCCCCTTGTACATAAAAGTATGCTGTGGTATTGTGTACATGGCATGGTAAAGTAATATACTGTTTTTAGTCTTTTTTACCATCCTTGGAGAAGCTGTAGCTGCATTGATAACCTAGATGCTTTTTTAATTTTGCACTGTCACACACCACTCACAGAAGCACCCCTTTTCGATCAGCTAAGTGCTTTTACACTTTGTCAAACACATCTCACAGTTGTTCACATCTACGAACTGATTAGACCCATACTTCTGCCTTCTGTGTAGGACACTGTTTTAGAATGATGATTTCATGTAGGTTTTAGACAGTCAACAGAGATGGCGTCTCAGTGGATAACTGCTGCCCAGGCTTAACTCGAGTTATGGATGGTAGCTATGAGGCTGGATCAGATACTGGGACTACATCTGAGAGTGAAGAAAATGGAGCAGAATCTGGAAGAAATCTGTCAGTTTGCAGAGTTCTATCCAATGACTTTGTCTTCCAGTGATTCTGAGGAACAAGGTCTCAGAAGTCATGCTGTCCCTTAGTAAGCAAAATATGTGCAGTGGAGAGACAGTAGCAGGACAGTCCAGTCCAGAAAGCAATCACAGGCAGCACAACCACAGACCATGCACCTTCCTGGCAGCTCCCCATTTTAGTGCAGCCCCACATTCACCCATTCACTGCAGACACTGAATGCAAAGTCGATACCGGAATTATTTTGTCTTTTGATTACATCCATCTATTTTTAGATTTTGACTTCTTTGATGAAACTGTGCACCAAACAAATTTCTGTGACAAACAGTTTCTGAGAGAATTGAGGCACACTTAGGCCTGATTTTATAGGGAACACGGGTGGGGTCCAACTTCATTTGGGTAGTTGAAGACATTTCTGAGCCTTACACTCAAAATAGGGACTGAGCACAAACCAAGTATACAATCTTACTAGTCCACTCACGTGTTTTGGGTAACACCCAGCCTCGCACTGGTCATTTGCAGAGATTAGGTTTTTGCTATTGTAGCATATGCTACATTTCAATGATAATTCTGCTGCATTGTCCCAGGATCATCCAGAACATCACTAGTTGTTCAACATTCAAAATGTTGTGCAATATTTTTCTGCAAGGTTTCCAAAGATTTGAACTACTTGAAAGAATATAGCCATTGATGAGTCCTTGATCATGTACAAAGGATAGCTACTGTTCAGACCATTCTTATGAGACAAATACTCTTGTTATGCATCAACACGTACATGCTGAGTGAGAGCTTTACTATTGATATATACAGATGAAACTGTATTCACTGAAGAACTCTATTCTAAATCCTGTAGTTTGCCCTTCCAACAAGGAGACACAGCAAATATTGTATGGGAGCTTTTCCAACAACTCCATAAGGGTTAATTATCTTTATGTGACAACTTCTATATGGGAGTAGAGCTAGAGCTGTTCAGGGAGCCGTACAAAGCTGGCACTGTGTCATGCTGTTGCTTTATAATTCAATGTCATCACAAAGGATTCCTCTAGGAGCTTGTTTGTAAGAAGCTCCAATAATCCTATAGTACTGCTTTACATTCTAACAAACTCCTTGCAATCAAATTCTCTGATAGTTGAGATGTGCGCATGCTCAACACAGTTCGTGATAAGAGCACTTCCCCGGTCACAGTTTGGGGTCAGTTGGCAGAAATTCACCAGCCCACCTTTACAGTTGTTTCCAACAAGGACCTGGACATAGTGGATAAGAATGACCAGGTACTTCAGCTATACAATGCAAGTCGTAAAACTCACATAGGGTATAAGAAGCTGTTTACCCACCTGATACATTTGGTTCTCATAGGGGACTCTCATTGACTGTGGTTTGATCCATTCCTGTTGTGTACACTAGGCCCAGCAACACAAGTGGGTATGCATTTTTTTGGGACAAATGGGAGTAGGAATTTTGTGGACTGCTGATTTTGAAAGTTTCCATCACAGAAATGTAAGGAAAATGTGTGCTTTTAGGCAAAGCTTCAGGTTTGTAGAACTTTGTGGGTACGAAACCTTGTGTGATCCACCCAAGTCACACCAACTTGGAATCCGATATCTAGTTTTCAAAGATGTATGTGGTTGGTAGGTTTCTATAGTTAGCAGCAGACCACAGCCCCAAACATTGCACTTACCCCTATGGCTGATCTCTCCAAGTAGTGCCTTAGAGCCTTTTGTGTAGTGGTCTCTTTGCCTACTTACACAAATGGGGTACTGTTATTTTTGTGAGCAGTGTGGGGACTCTGGGTGGTAGGAAAAACTCAACAGATTATGGAACTTTACCACACAAATATGTGAGAGGAATGTGTGTTTTAGTCAAGGTTTTAGGTTTTCAAGGGCTTTTGGGTAAGAAATCCTGGTGAGAGCCATGCATGCTAGGGTCCAAATAACTACTGCTACCCAAATTGCAAAAAGCGTGTAATTTTATCAGAAAAAGATGACATGTCCATGTTGCATTTTGTGCCCTTTCCTGTTGCAGGGGCTAGGTCCTCTCACACAAGAGTAGCAGTGAGGGGTAGATAATTTGTAGCTCCTAACTTTCAGTCACAGAAATGTGAGCAATATGTGTGTTTTTAGCCAAAGTTTAAGAAAAGTGAAAACCGTGCCAGTCATGCTACCCTGGACTCTCCTGGTTGTGTAGGTTTCAGAAATGTGCAGGAGTAGTAGGTGTCTGTATGTGCCAGCTGATCTAGGGCCCAAAATCCACAGCTACCAAAATTGCTAAAAAAAGGGTTGGTGTTTAGTGTAAAAGAAAAGTGACATGTTCATGTTTCATTTGAGGCCCCTTTTGTGTCAGAGGTGCTAGCCCACCCACGAGTCAGGTACTACTTTTATTGGGAGACTTGTGGGAATGCTGGGTAATAGGACATATGTGGCTCCCCACTAATTCCAGAACTTTGTGTCACAGAAATGTGAGGGAAATGTGTTTTTTAATCTAAAGTTTGAGGTTTACAAGTGCTTTTGGATACAATTACTGGGTGACAGCCTCATAAGTCATGCCACCTTGGACTTTCCCAGGTTTACAGTTTTCAGAAATGTCTGGGTTTGGCAGCTATTCCTGTTTTGTGGATGAGTTGGAGCCCAAAATCCACAGCTACCCACATTGTAAACAAAGTATGGATTCTGCAGGGTAATTTATGATGCCTCCTGGTCATATTTTAGTCTGTATTGTGTCACAGTTGCTAGGCTTAGCCACATAAGTAGAGTACAATTTTTATTGCAAGACATGTGGCACTACGAAATAGTAGAACATTTGTTATTACCCATAGGATTTCCTTGCATGGGTACCTTCCGAATGAAAGCCAGAGTGTAAGAAAAAAAATTTTTTGCTAAACATCTTCTGAATCATATGCTAGTAAGGTACCCCCAAAATTAAAGGTGTACAAATAACCACTGCTCCTCAACTCAGGATCTGGTGCAAATTTCAGAAATACATAGATTTCATTCATACCCATATAGCACTCTTGCATTTGTAAATCCGCCATCATAACAAGAAGTAACAGATACAAATATTGATTAAAATGGTTGTTTTTCCCTACTCATTTTCCCATTTTCCTACCCATTTTTCATAATTTTACATTTCACAGTTACTTTCTTTGGGAAAACTTTGAGGATCTACACAAATGGCCTCTTTCTGAATTCAGAATTTTGCCTAATTTTCATACATGCATTGCTTTCTGGAATCACCCATGAGTTTCATACCTATTTTTACTAGAATCTGGAAGTAGGTTGCAAATACAAACATTTGGAAAATGACGTACTTTTTTAAAAATGCCAAAAATGTGGTAAAACTTGCTTTCGCCATACATCTTTGTAGTTTGTGAAAGCTGAGAAGATGGTTATTTTAGCAAAGTGAATCTTTTGCTGATTTTACTCTAAAGAAACAATTCAGACACTTTTTTGCAAAGCACTTTTCCCCCATTTTTTCCAAAAGACTAATGATGTAATAATTTGGCTATTGTCTAGGTCCCAACCAGGGAAATCCATAAACCGCGGCTATGTTTACAATTCCCATGATTTTGGGAAAAAAGGACACAAATGTGGCGTGAAAACCTTTGGTGGATAACAAGCTCTGGAGGCGTAAGCACAAAGTAAGTACCAAATAGAAAAAAAAGAGGTCAGCACTGGGGCAAAAAAACTCAGCAGTTAAGGAGATAAAGGTGATATCCTTGGCTGTCCTGTTAGTCACATAGTCAGTTGCTTTGGCACAGAGAAATCTGGAATGACACTGTCCAAAGAATAAATTTGAGTGAATTGTATGGCCATATGGTGATAAAACAGACAAATAGCTGAGATCATTAAGGAAGAAGTTACCTGGACATACACAAAGGATGAATATATCACAGGTTGTTAGAACATTTCAAAACACTCTTTAATGCAAGTAACTTCAAGAGCTCATTCATAACATATACCAACATTTAGAATATTCAATACAGCTTAGAAAGAGGTAAGGAAAAAGAGGTCAGCCTATGGTTTTGAATTTTCATCAAGTGAATTAACTTAATATGGGATGAATTTTGCACTCTAATGTACTGTACAGTAATCAAATATGCAATACATAACCTCAGAAATTGCAAGAAAGAATTAGTATTATGTCTGAACACAGTTAGAGCCCAATCTCTGGTGTCCAGAGTTTGCCATGTTATCACTACTGCTAAACCTTCAGAGCCCAACTCAGGCCGTAACGTAAGCAACATGCCCTTCCTGCAGCAAGATATGGCCCTTGGAGCTTTTGTTTTACCTTGCAATGTAATTAGTATTACGCTTTTAGCTGGCACCTAGCTAATGTAATAGTGAACCTGTGCATGAAAGATTGGATAGAATGTATTAATATCTATTGTAGAATTGCATTTTACATAGTCTCTATGATTGGGCCTACTAGGGCCTATGATACTCAGTGAAACTATGGCCTGTTTGTTGAACAGCTCATGCCCTAGATGTACTCTGTTTTCTGTTCTTTTCAGTTTTCTCAGAACATATTATGATGCAAGGGTTGCTAGCAAGAGAGCCCTCATGAAATATCATTGCACGCTAGCTGAAGCAACATATGCAGAAATGTACTATCGTGTAAGTGTAGCCTCTGTTAGATGGAAAGTTCCATCTTGCAATGTGAGGCACATAAATCATATTCTGGAATTTCCTTTGCTGTACTGTACCTTACCTTATTTGGTGCGATATAAAAGATTAACGGTAATACCTTCTGCAATATCCGAGAAATTATCATATGCTAATGTTCATAATTATTGAGATGCATGAACATGCCTTGTGGTTTATAGAAATAAAAGATCATGTATGACTTCCTTACTTTGAACTGCTCAGACTTGGCCTCACAAGCCACAGTTCTGTGCAGGTAATAAATTATCTTGCTTTATACCATAAGGCTGGCGGGTCTTTTGTTTTGTTTCTGATCTGAAGGAGGCTTCAACATCTTGGTAAAGAATGTGGTGCTGCTTGGATTGACGGTCTCCCCTGCCTGGCTCTCAGCTGTTTGGGAGGGGCCCGGCTCCTGTGCGCTTACCCCACCGTGCTTGGAATGGCCCTTCCTGGAAGGGGAGCCAGTGCTGTGGTGAGTATTTGTCAACTCCTGATCACCTCTTGTTTTGCCTATGTGCTTTGGCTGTATCTACATGAGGGGAGTGGAGTGGGAAGGGGTGAGGTCAATTACATAGATTTGGTTCTTGTTCTGATTTTCTCTATCTCCCTCCCCCGCATGATATCTTCTTCCTGGTTTTCTTTCTCCTCTGCCTTGTGTGGCATGCTTGTCACACCACCCCTATTTTGGTGGTTGCTACTGATTTTCCATTGATGGCTGTCTGCCACACATTGCATTCTGGGATTCTGTGCTAATTTGCTGCTCTCCCTCTTCACATATTGTTTACTACCACCTTTCTTCCTGGACTTATAGTGGTGTTTCTCTATGTTTCTTTCTTGAGCAAGCGGTGCTCTTTGGGCCATATTTGCAGCCAATAGGGCTGTGTTTTGGGCGTGGTCAACTTGTGGTGTTGACCCTGGTCACAGCTGGTGGGGTAGTGCCAGTCCTGTCCTCAGCCGATGGGGCTGGGACAGCAGTCTTGGTGGGCAGCCAGTGGGGTTGCCTGGGGTCTCAGCTGGAGTGGCTGTGATGGCAGTGTCCTCAGTTGGAGGGGCTGGGGAGAAAGATGTGGTCAGAGGGGTAGTAGGGGTCTGCCCCAGTTTAGCAGGCAGGTGGTGCTCTGCTACGTAGCCTGCCACTACCTCCGACCAGGTCCTTTCAGACCCTGCCTTCAAGACGCCCGTGCCACTAGGGGAAGAGGTGGCCTCTGGTTTGTTCTCAGGGACCCATCTGGGCCCTGAAAACAAGGTGGGTGGTGGCAAGGGAGTAAAATTTAGATTTTAGGATCTTTGATTGTTGTGTGTTGCATATATGTACTTCAAGTCTTTGAATGCCACCGGTGGTTTGTTTGTAACAGTAGAGTGCCTGAAATACTACATTTTGTATGACAATGAATGACTGCGGAGACCGTATGCCTGTAGATCAAATGTTTGTGTGTTTCTGGTAAGGACCCTATTGTTGACATTTGGGGGTAAATTGACACAATAAGGAAACTGACTGTACTAGGCTGCTACCCTTACCAGGACACTGTTATACTCCCATTATTGTTATTTTGACACACACACACAGACTGAAATACCTGCCGGATGATGTCATCTGCAATTGATACATTTTTTCATATCGCCATCATATGTACTAACTGCTTTATCACTGCGCTCATACTATGGCTACTATTTAGCCCATGGGGATGATAGGTACACCCAGTGCAAAGGGTGGGGAGCACTGGCATAGTTAAGGGACAGTTCCCTGCTTTTTGTATTGTACCTGTAGAAATGCAAGTACGTGAAGGGTTCACCACCTGTCGCCTTACCTGTGTGCTGCATACCTTGGGTTAGGTGGGCTTCAATTCCATACAGCCGTGCCCCGCCTTGAGCGGGAAGGCAAGGGTGTGGAAGCTTTTACTCTCTCTCCCTGCTTTCCTGTCATCTCTCCTTCTGACGGCATAAGGACACTGGTAAAACTTCACCTTTGGCCTCTACCTATTTCTAACTTGTGAATGCTTACGGTGAACAAGTATCAAGTGCAATGTGGCAAAACTGAAGTGCGCTCTCTGCTTCACTAATGACATATGCTGCTGGCAGGTGAGTGTCTGATTGCTTTAAGTATCCAGAGTTTTCTCCAGCATGTTTTATTAGGAATGAGCAGCAGAGACAGCCTGTCAACACCCTTTTGTTTCCCCACGCTAAGAACAACTGAATTGTCAGCGTAGCATAACAAGGGAAAGTTACTGACTCACTACGGGTAACCCTCTTAGCTTAGATCTGGATACCAGTAAGCCTTCACCACCTAGGGATTCTTCGGTACACTTGGTTGCCATTAAACAGGGATTTGAGACATTACTGTTCTTTAACAAGTGGCATAGGTTGACGGCCAAGAGACCAGACTTGCAGTTCCCTAAGACTGGTACCTATGATATGAATAAGTTATCCTAGTTATGACAGATTTTGATTCTTCAAGGGAGGAAAATTCGACCTCTTGAATGGGATGCATTCTTGATGTGGGATGCTATGTTGCGTGACTTGGTTGCGACTAGCGATGTGAATGAGAAAGTTCATAAAGAATTGTTAGAACATAAAAAGGGATTCTACTTAGAGAAAAAAGGGAAAGAAAAAATGGAAGGATGGAGAGGACAAACACGTTAGGTAGTGGGGACATTCCCATCTCTTTCTGTGGTAGGTGCACAATCACGGGAACAACGTGTACAAGGAGATGAGGGAGAAGACCAGCTTGCAGAAGTCATACTAATGGGAAGAATAGGAAACACAAATAATCCAATTGCCCCAGTAAAGAAAGACACTCCGGACCACTCAGTGACAAGAACTCAACCCTCTCAGCTATGCTCAGCCGAAAGGGCAGCTTGTCGTGCCTCGGCACAGCGCCTGGTAAAGGGGAAGCACAAATAAGGAACATGAGAAAGTGACGGATGTGAGGAAGTATCTCACGCTGCTGGGAAAGTCAGCAGCATTAGCACTCGGTTACAAAAAGAATGCTGGCAAAAACAAACTCGGCACAAAACTTTGGTGATGACTCGAGGGACAGTCCTTTAGATGCCAATGGAATGCAGCAAAGGATTTAGGGCCAGATGTATCAAAGGTTTTTGCATTCGCAAACGGTGCGAATCGCAAAAATCGGCCGTTTGCGAGTGCAAAAACGTGGTCTGTGATGCATGAAAGGCATTCGCAGACCAAAAATAAGAAATCGCAAAAATTGCGTTTTTTTTTGCGTTGCGACCTGGTTTTGTGAGTCGCATTTTGCGATTCTGTATTTCCAGTAGGAAATTGCAAGGTGCAAAATGCGATTCGCAAAATCCAAGTCGCAAATAGATGCATCAAAAAATCTCAAATTGCGATTTTTCGCAGCATGGCATTTTACACATGCAAAATACCACTAAGTGAAACCAGGTGGTAACCAGGTGCAACCTATATAAAGAGGCCCAGAATGCCTCAGACACTTTTCCACAATGGCTGCACTCTACGTAATGGCGAGGAGGATGAGGATCTTGGCAGGTTTGAGGAGAGGGAGGAGGAGACAGGAGCGCATTTTCAGAGTGCGCATTATACTTTTTGACCTGACAGAGGAGGAAGTATATGAGAGGTATAGGTTGAACTCAGCCATGATACTTGGGCCCGTATTTATACTTTTTTTAGCGCCGCATTTGCGCCGCTTTTTGACACAAAACGGCGCAAACCTACAAAATACAATGGCATTTTGCAAGTTTGCGCCGTTTTTTGCGTCAAAAAACGACGCAAATGCGGCGCAAAAAAAGTATAAATAAGGGCCTTGATCTGATAGTTGAGCTACAACCCATACTGCAGCGCAGAACACTAAGGACTCACAGCATACCCACCCATGTGCAGGTATTATGCTCCCTCCACCTACTCGCCTCAGGGAGCTATCAAGGGGTCATAGCAGCAGCTGGAGCGGTTTAACAGAGTACCCTCTCCAGATTTTACAATGCATTTATCAACGCCATGCTAAGCAAACTCCAACAGTACATCAGATTCCCCCACACCCCACTGGAAATACAGCAGACAAAAATAGAGTTTTACCAGATAGCACAGTTCCCCCACGTCCTAGGTGCCATAGATGGCACACACGTGGCAATATGTCCACCATCAGCCACAGAGTATGTGTACCGAAACCGCAAATACCAACATTCCATGAATATTCAGGTAATATGCAATGCCTCCTATATCATAACTGATCTTGTGGCCAGGTACCCAGGGAGCACACATGATTCGTACATCTTTCTCCACAGCGGCATTCACACAAGACTGCTAGCTGGGGAGTTTGGTGAAGGATATCTACTATGTATTTTCCCTCTGTACACTGGTGCATTTATGCAGTAGTGGCGTCTGATGGCTCACTTACTCATTGTACCCTCTGTTCCTTCCAGGAGACAGTGCCTACGCATTGCGCACCTACATGATGATGCCCTACTTCAATCCCACAACACCAGCAGAACGGAGATACAATGCAGCACATTGGGCAACCCGCAACGTGGTGGAGTGCACCTTTAGCCTGCTGAAGAGTCGCTGCCGTTGCCTCCACAAAAGTGGAGGGGCACTACAGTACAGTCCAGAGACCACATGTAGAATAGTGGCTACTTGTGCAATCTTGCACAATATAGCTACAACCAGGGGCATACCTATAGAAATCAGTGTCACTGAATCAGATGAGGATGACGATCCCATACCACCTCTACAGCCAGCAGAAAGGACCTGTGCAGCAGAGGGAAGGCAAAGGCGTGCCAACATCACACACAACCATTTCAGACGTGAGTATTACTGACACAAATCCACTGACAACTGTACCTGTAGTGATATATATTTATTACCTTACATCAGGTAATGTATGATTGAGAAATAAATGAAACAGGTGATGTCACAAACGGCAAAAAAATAATGACCAGAGTCATGCACTATTCCCTCATAGTGGCAACAGCAGTGTAATGGCGGCAAGAGTCACTTTTTTCTCCCACGCACACCACTCGGGTGCCCAGTTAAGTCACTGGCACCTCTATTGTCACCTTCAGTGGCAGTGCTGTGCCTGGCACTGCGCCGTCTGGTGTCTGCTGCTGGTACGGCAACACTGCTGAGGCTTGAACTGTCCTCAGTGTCCCCCAATGCGACCTCACTTGGAGTGGCAGATCTTTGTCCCATTATGTGTTCTATCACATTTGTGATTTGAACTAGTCTCTGGATAACGTCCCTGCTGCTATGTGCAGCCTCCACTTGCACCGCCACTGCGCGACGGGCGATCAATGCAGTGGAAGTAGCCATACTGTTGAAGGACCTGCAGTAGCTGCAAAACATTGTCCGGAATCTGTGTTCCTGTCTGCGCCAGCTAACCCTCTCATGGCGCAGCTCCTGGCAGAGGTCACGAACAGCACTTGTTAGGTCCCTGGTGTCCTCAGAAGCCTGCACCTGTCCCTCATGCAGCTGTATGATAGTGCCATTGAGTGCGTCCAGTTGGCGCAACAACAATATGCAGCATGTCAGTTCTGTATGTTACATTATCTGTCAGAAAATGGCAATAAAGGTACAGGTACTGCTCTACACAGTGTTGTGTGTGTTGTGTTACCTTGAGTGTCACTATACTTCATTACATTGTTATGCTACTGTCTGTACTAGTTTGTGGACTGCCACTCCCATAATGCATTGTTGTGCTGCTTCTACGATGTGGACTGGACTACTTCACATTACATGCTAATTCCTAAGGGGCTTTTATGCTTACACATATAGGGTTCCTAAACATTATTGCACTTACCTTGGCTGGTACTCAGTGTACCAGAGGTGTCGATGTCTGTGACCCTAGTCACAGCTTCAGGGAGGAGTGTAGATTCCACCAGGTCCTCCAATGGTGTTGATGGTGCTTCTGTAGGTGGTCTGCCACCTGTACCCCTGGCCTCCTCAAGTTTCCTTGCCAGCCTCTCCTTTGCACGGGAGCGCAGGTCGTACCACCTTTTTTTGATTTCTTCAATGGAGCGCTGTGTCACTCCAATTGAGCAGATTTTGGATTGTATGTCTAGCCATAATCTCCTCTTTTCACTAACAGGCACCTGGAGTGAGCTTTTTACGAACAGGCGGTCATGGCTCCTCACCACCTCCTCAGTCAGGACCCCAAGCTCCTGTTCACTGAATTTAAGCTTGTGCTTCCTTTCAGCCTTCTCCTGTCCTTGGCCTGGGGTCTCCATCCTGGCTCAGGTGTGCTGGCTCCTTCTGAATGCTGCTCTGTGTGGCTGAGCTGCTCTCTTTCAGGATGCTGGTTTGGGTGTGGCACCTGAAACTGCCTGGGATGACTCATTTCCTGCTGGTGATGTCCTCAGGATCCTCCAGGTGTACAATCTCGAACTTTCTCACATTTTGCGATTTTTTACAGAATCGCAAAAAAATCGCAAACCCCAAATAGTGATTTTTAAGAAATCGCTAAGAAATCGCTAATTCCGAATCGTAATTTTGTTACATTGCCAATTGCGACTCAGAAATAGCGATTTCTTAAAAATTGCTATTTGCGATTCGCAAGCTCATGTTTTCATCATATGGCCCTTAGAAACTATACATTTATGCACATCACACACAGCACAACATAAATATGCTGACCCAGGCTCTACAGGGCACCACCGCTGCGGCAGGTAACAGAAGAGAAAGCATTTCACAGCCCCCATCCAAAAGGACCACCCCCACACCACGCCACACAACTCTCCCATGCAAAAAAGAAAATACTCCTCAGGGCAGACAGTGCTAAGTGTTGCATGGTATTAACAAACTGAAGACAATTGGCAGATGTAAACGAGAAATATAACAGACCACACAGGGAGAAAATACTGAGATTAGCATGCGCTGATCTAATGGCCCAACATCCCCAAGTGCACCTCAGCTACGCCCAGCATATCGAGAGTACATCCCCCCTACCACAGACATATGCCTGGGACACATCCCAGCTCAGTTTCACAGTGAATTGCACTCTTGGGACAATGCTAAATTAACAGAAAGATTGCTATATGCCATACAGAAGTTACAAAGGTGGAAATAATTAATGGAGAGCATAACATCAGCATAGGTTATTAATGATTTACACACAGACACCTATCCAGTACTGACAGATGGAGCACTGACCATGCCCCTGAGAGAGATATCAACAGTATCATCAGGGGAGGATGATCCCATCACTTCCTCTTGCATTTATTTACCTTGGACTCGCTCCGATTTAATGTCATTCACTAAAGACTTTCCAAAACTTAGGGAGGAACCCCACAAGTGGTACACATAGTTGAATAGAATAATAGCAATGGGAGGATTGCTATGGAGAGACCTCAACACTTTGTTCAACATAATAGTACCAAGGGACTTGTGGGAGACTGCAAGAAAGTAATGAACTGGCCAACAGATGAGCCACCAGGGGGAAAAGGGGGAGTACTGGGAGAAGAGGTAGGAAAGGCAAGGGAAAAGGTTATGGAATACATGAAGGGAAAAGTGCCAGAAGATAAGGTAGACTGGTCAAAGATAATTAATACAAAGCAGGAAAAGAACGAAAGTGTGAACAGTTATTATGACCATCTTTTGCAAGTGTACCAACAGAGCAGTGGAATGAAAAATCCACTAGGTGAGGCCATGCCAGCATTTGTTACCACTTTTGTATATGGACTACAGCAGCCCATCCAGATGCATTTACAGACATCCTTTGTATGTTGGCAGCAGGAGCCAATAGACAAGGTACTGGCCGCAGCTAGATACTGCCCAGACCACCAAACACATCTGCAGAAGCCGGAGGAAGAAAAGACAAAAAGAGAAAAGGTTGAGCTGATGATGGCATAGGAGAAGTTCTATAGTTATGGACAGGGCAGAGGTAGGGATAGAGGATGGAGTAGGGGACAAAATGAGAGGGCATCCTCCCAACCTCCTCCAGGCACAGCATGCTTTTGCTGCATCCAACAAGGACACTGGATAGCAGACTGCCCCCTCCTAGGTAGGGGACCTAAAGGTTGGAGCCAGCAAAGGCAACAACAAAATATACCACCCCCACCTTACACTGATAATGTCTTTGATGCTAATACCAATACTACACTGCCCCTTCAGTATAGATCACAGATCCCCCAGCCTCCGCCGCCACCACGGAGCAGTGGCAGACACTGGGCTAGGGAGGGGAATGGTTCCCCCCACCCCCAAAACATACTGTATGGGCCCCAGTAATATCAGTAGACCAGGAAGACCCATATGTGGATGGAACTGTATTGAATAAAATGGTCCCCTTTCTGGTGGACACAGGGCGACAAGATCTATGCTAAAAGCATCAGATATGCCGAACACGCCACTGTCAGGAACACAAATAACAACCATGTGCATGACAGAACAACCCATTGATGAAGACCTAACAAAATCTCTGAAGTTTGTGGTTGATCCCATTTCTGTATACCACCAGTTTATTTTCAGAGGATATTGCCCTGTTAATTTGATGGGAAGGAATCTCCTATGCAAGTTGCAGTGCACCATCAGGAGCTCACCCGAAAGGGTATTCTTAGAAAGCAAAACAAATGGAATAATGGTACAGGCATTCATGAGTTGTGGCCACCAAAGGAAAGTACAAGGCAGTCCATCAGAGCTGCAGGACTCGGTCCCTAGCGAGATCTGGGCACAAGGAGCAAATGATGTGGGACATGTACTGGACTAACCCCAGCACAAGTAACGTTATGCTCCGGGGCACCACTACCGCAAGTATCACAATACAAGATGTCAAAGGAGGGGAAAGAGGGCTTAGCGTTCGTGATAAGGGATCTGTTGGAGCAAGGGGTGCTAAGTGAGATATGGGACAGCCTCTGTAACGCACCGGTGAAGAAAGCAGCCAAGGGGCCCAGTGGTGCCCCAGTGTACAAATTTACGCAAGACCTACGTGAGCTGAACAAGGTGGTTGTCCCGTTATTCCCAGTGGTTCCAAATCCAGCCACCATCTTGTCCAGCATCCCAATAATAGCTACCGACTTCTCGGTACTGGACCTTAGCAATGCATTCTTCTCTGTGCCGCTCCATATGAATTCCCAGTATCTTTTCTCCTTCCAATTCCGTGAAAGAAAGTTAACATAGTAAAGAACTCCATAAGGCTACTGTGACTCTCCTTCAATATTTTCTAATGCTCTATAAATAGATCTAGCATCCGTACAACTGCCTGGTGGTTCCACCCTAGTACAGTACGTTGATGACCTACTTCTGGCCTCACTGACGATGACGGCATGTATTGAGGACACTATAGCACTCCTATGTCACCTAGCGAGGAAAGGCCACAAAGTGTCCGCCAAGAAACTGCAGTTCTGTAAGGAAAAAGTATGAATCTCTCAAGGGACACAAAAGTTACTCCTAGATAGGATAGCAGTCATAACACAATATCCCAGACCACATACACAGAGAGAGGTGAGAGCCTTTCTGGGAAAAGTAGGCTATTGCAGACAGTGGATCCTGAATTTGTCACTCATAGCACGTTCACTCCAGAATCTCGCAAGGAAGTGCCAGACAAAGTCCCCTGGTCCCCAGACTGCGGGGAAGCTTTCCAGACACTGAAAAGAGAGTTGTGTGTAGCACAGGCATTAGGACTCCCAGACTATAATAAGACTTTGCCATGAGAAAGGAGAAAGCTCCTTCGGAGTGTTGACGCAGAGCACGGCTCCTTTTATCGACCAGTAACCTACTATCTCGCCACCCTAGACCCTGTTGCAGCAGCACTTCCACCATGTCTGAGGGCGGTGGCGTCTGCTGCCCTAGCAGTAGAGCAATCAGAAAATGTTGTACTGGTACACACACTGATTTTACATGTTCCACGTGCAGTGGACACATTACTGACTACCACAAAAATACAGCACCTTACAAATGCTTGCCTCTCCCGATATGAGCTGACATTGCTGGCACCACATATCATTATTAAGAGGTGAACCACACTGAATTCTTCCTGTCTCCAGCCAACAGAACGTGATCATGATGACCCCTCCATAGACAACGCCTTCCACGACTACATATTGGCGGTTGAAAGACACACAAAAGTGAGACCAGAATTCAGAGATACCCCAGACGCAAAGGGGGTCTTGTTTGTGGATGGGTTATGCATCATCGACAAAAATGGAACACTGCAGGCTGTTTATGTTGTGGGTACTGTGAAAAGATTGCTGGAAGGAGGAAGACTGGCAACCGCAAAAAGTGCCCAGGCAGCTGAATTGGTGGCATTAACAAGGACTTGCAAGCTGGCATAAGGAAGGGCAGCAAATATCTACATAGACAGTCAATACGCCTTGGTGTAACACATGACTTTGGCCAGTTGTGGGCAACAAGGGGATTCCTCACCTCAGCTGGTCAACATATACAGCACGCATCAGTGATTGCAGAACTGTTACAAGAATTGCTCTTACCAAAAAGAATAGCCATTATAAAGTGTGCAGCTCATACCTCTGCCAAAGACTACGGCCCTCATTATGACATTGGTGGTAAATACTGAATACCGCTGTGCTAACTGCTGCCAACATACAACCGTCAAGGGCGGAAAACCGTCTGCCAGATTATGACACATACACACAAAACCGACAGAAAACAGCAACAACCACAAATCCGTCAGACCCACTGAACATGATAAACTCTCTGTACTACCACCCATACCGTTATGCCACCAATACAACACCCTCCAAATAATTACCCACGAATCACCACAGCGGACATTCAATAGCGGTAAACCATTGGCAGCGGAAAGAGCCACCCAAATACAAAACAAAACAACATTGGCCAGAACAAAAAACTCACACCTGACACAAATACACACACCCCACACACCCACCAAGAACACTATGAAACACACACCCACATCACCCACAATACATTGCAAACACGATAAGACCGGTACACTTTGCCGCACCAATCCTAAAGAGAACTGCGCACACATATCACAACTACCTATTTATCCGTCATGCACCACACACCACACTTCACACATCACCCTCCTCACAACACACACACACCACAAAACACCCATGTCCCCACAAAGGCATCCCCATTTCACCGATGAAGAGTTGTGGGTCATGGTTGAGGAAATAGTTGGGGAACAGCCACAGCTGTTTGGAGCACAGGTCCTGCAGATTTCCATTGCAAGGAAGATGGAGCTATAGCAGAGAATCATGGACAGGGTGAACGCTCTGGGACTACATCCACGTACAAGGGATGAAATAAGGAAGAGGTAGAATGACCTACAGGGGAAGGTGCGTTCAATTGAAGCAAGGCACCAGCTCACCATCAGGAGAACTGGCGGTGGACCCCCATTTCCTCCCCCACAGCTGACAGCATGAGAGGAGCAAGCCTTTGCAATCCTGCAATCTGAGGGACTCACAGGAGTAGCCGAAGTACTGGACACTGGTGAGTCAACATTTATTACCTATCACCCCCTATACCGGCATGCCACCATGACCCCTCACCGTGACATCCTTCACCCCACTCCATCCCACACAGTGCACCACCCCAATTACCACACTGAAATGCCAAGCCCTGCATGCCATACCCACTGCATGCACAACCCTTCCAGCCCTGCATGTATACCCACCAACAATGCATGCACAGAATGGAAAACTAGCAATCCCACAATCCATCTCCATATACAATCAAAGGTGGCAGGGCAACAGCAATAACATTGGGGGAGCTAGTGATGTGGAATATGTCACAGACATGTAGCATAATACACCACTTACATCCTCACAGGTGCCCCAGCCAATGTCAGTGGCAAGGAAGTGCCACGGCTACCCAGTCCCCCACCATAAGATGCCACCAGTAATGACACCAACTCAGGAGCTATGGATCTAGATGAACTCCCTGGCCCCTCTGGAACCACTGGTCAGTCATCTACCCCATCCCACAGCCTGTCCACTACAGAGCCCCCCTCAGAATCTAACACCACAGCAGCCACCCACCATTCCCAGACCTCGGTCCTCAGGACATGTCAATCAGTAGTGTGCCACCTGTACAGGGACCTGCCTGATTCCACACCTCACAAGCAAAAAAATGATGGTCCTAGGGTCAGTGGGAGTGGGCACACCGTTCAGGAGACACGGGCACAGGGAACCATGGACGGTCAGAGGACAGCTGTCTGCCAGGGGGAGGACAGGCCCAGGGAACCGACTGCCCAGGAGGCACTCGCTAATGTCCTGGGGACATCCCAACAATCCCAGGACAAGATGGGTCAGGTGATAAACATCATGCAGGAGAACCGGCGGCTGCAGGGGGAACACCACCAGGAGATCAAGCAAGAATTGCAGCCTTTGAATACCACCATGGTCTCCATTGCAGGGGTGCTGGGTGACATGTCCAACATCATGATGGAGTACACAGCACACCAGCGGGCCTCTACAACTAGCCAGCTTACTGACCAGCCCTCCACATCTGCTGCAGCTAGTTGACAGGAGGCCCTGCCACAGGACCCACAGGCCACCAGCACCCCTCCCTCTGCAGAAGGTGAATCACCCCTCAAATGTTCCCTGCGACCCAGACAGACACCAGAGACAATTGCCAAGACCACTGCCAGGAAATGAGCCCCTCCTGATTGTCCCCCTTGTGTTCTACTGTGTCATCTTGTCCACTATGAACTGCCATTGCTCCCCTTCCTATGGCCCCTTGGACACTCGACCTGTGCAACAAACAGACTGGCCCACTAAACTTGACTTTTCCCAACCATCACCCCACTCTATTGCACTTTGCATTGTATACCAGAATAATTATTAAACACCCTTGGATACAATTTGACTAATAGTGATTAATCTGAAGTGTATTTACAATGTATTGAACTGTTTTTAACTGCATGGTCTTGTGCAAATTCCAGTAATATGTTGATCCATCCTACATATGTGTCTCAGCAGTCAGTACACATCACAGCATCACACTGTTGTAACCACACCAAACTCTGCAATATAGGAAGCCATAGGTGGCAGTCAGTTGGCATGCAAAGGCAGTGACTAGCATAATGCTACAGCCACACAGCACAACACTTAAATGGAGAACTGTTTAGTTCAACAGTCTTACCTGAGTGTCATGTTCTCGGATTCCTAAGGGGGGGTCAATAGTCAGGACAGGTTTGGGTAACCGGAATCACCTGCAAGAAGTGAGGGACTCACAGTAGCCTTGAACAATGGCAGGGGGTATGACTCCTGAAGGCATACACTGACATACAATGGGTGGGGACTCAGGGTAACCTATAAACCACACTCTGTGCCTCTGTAGATGTGCCATCAGCTGTAGGACACTGCTATTCCTCAGGACAAAGCCATCATGCACCATCCCAGGATACTTAGCACTGACGTGAGAGATGTACTGGTCAGCAAGGTACACCATCTGGACATTGAGTGAGTGGAAACTCTTCCTATTCCTGTACACCTGTTCTTTGGCCTGGGCGGGGGGACTATGGCAATATGGGTCCCATCAACGGCCCCAATAACAGGTGGTATATGTCCCATTGTATTGAATCCACCCTTCGCAGTGGGCAATTCGTCTACCTGGGGAATGCGATGTAGCGGCACATGTGTTTGAGCAAGGCTGCCAAAACCCTTTCAAGCACATTAGAGAACATTGGCTGTGACATATCTGCAGCCAAGCCTACTGTCACCTGGAAAGTGCCTTTTGCCAGGAAATGGAGCATTGATAGTACCTGCACAAGAAGGGGGATTACTGTGGTGCAATGGATAGCAAGTAGCAGATTAGGCTCCAATTATGCACACAGCTCTGTGACTGTGCCTCTGTCCAGATGATAGGTGAGTATGATGTACCCAAGTCCACAAGGGGTCTGTACATGGGTGCTTGCCTCCGCCTCCTATTCCTCCGCAGTGGTTTGTACCTAAGGGACCCAAAAGTAAGAAGGGAGTGACAACAGAACCTATGGGCACACTACATCAGTGTACACAGAGCATATTTGTATGTCGGACACTGGAATCATCTAGGTGTGTACATTCGACAACAATGATGCACTCCTAAATCAGTACATGTGTACTAGCAGTAGAAATTGGCAGCCACCTATCCTGTATGCAGGGACTGGTGGAAGTGACCTCACTTCGCCAGCGTTAGGTGTCATGTTGGGAGGTGATCTGCACCACTGTGCAATTCCTCATTGGCTAACATGGGCATCCATGGAGTATAGGAACCAATGATGATCAACGCTGGTGGTGATGGTGTTCACGCCACCGGTGTGACCGCCATTTACATTCTAACACTTCACTGATTCCTGACTTTCTACAGGACTACATCTACAGTGTGTGTGCTGCTGTGACTCTTATCTGGAATCTGCCATAACCCATGCAACAGGGGAAAGGGCCCCAGCTTTCACGTCAGAGGAGTTGGAGGTTCATGGATGGGGTCCTACCCCTGAATGGGCAGTTGTATGGGCCTCCAGCCCAAAAGGTGATTACACCATGGGGATGTTGCATTAGACATAGCTGCATGGAGATGTGTGTGTGCTGGCAGTGTGTTATTTGGGGGGTATGGCTGGTGGTAGAGTTTTTGCAGTTGTACGGGTCATGTGTCTGCTTGATGAGGGGCAAATGTAGTAAGTGAGCCATTTCTTTGACAGGCTGGATTGTATGGTTAATGCTGCCCTTCTCTCTGTTTCCTCTGCAGGTCAGCACCCATCAGAAGAAGGGGTTGTGGCATGCCATCGCTAAGGATGTGCGGACCCTGGGGATCCATAGCTGGTGGAGCACCCACTGCAGGAAACGGTGGGAGGACCTGAGACACTGGGCCCGGAAGACCACGGCAGCCCAGCTGGGGACGGTCTCCCAACGAGGGAGGGGCGCCAATCGGAACCTGACCCCCCTGATGGCCTGCATACTGGCGGTGGTCTACCCAGAGCTGGATGGGCAGTTGAGGGCATCACAGCAGCCACAAGGTGTGAGTGCAGTGTGTGTGACAACCATCTATGTTGCCTAGCATGGGATTTTGGTGCAGGGTTCTAGTCAGTGTATGCCCCAATATGCCAGCTTAGACATTGCAGGGTGGTCCAGCTTAGGTATTTGGGCGTAATGCATATTTGCATATTTTAGATGTTATGTTATGTTAAGTTGCTTATATAGCACATGGATACCCGAAGGCCTCCCAGCGCTAAATACGAACCTCTGCGACAATGTCTGAGAAACAGGCTCTAAAACAGCCAGGTTTTAAGTGCTTTCCAAAAGTTAAGTTCATGGCTGGTTAGCCGAAGGCTAAGGGGAAAAGAATTCCACAATTTGGCCCTGAGGTATGCCATAGTAGTACCTCCCCATCTTGATTTTTTACCCTGGGTATAATGGCCAACGCCACTATTGAAGACCAGAGATGTCTGCTAGGTTTATAAAAAAAATGCAAGGGTCCTTAGAAGTGGGGGACCTCTATAATATAAAGACTTATGAATACAGCACAACATTTTGAACTGTATGCGCTGTTCCACTGGGAGCCAATGAAGAGAGGAAAGGGCAGGTTTAAAAGAATGGTGCCTAGGTATCTGCAAAAGAAGACGAGCCCTGGCGTTCTGAACCACCTGCAACTTCCTTTTAATGTACTTATGGGAGCCTAGATACAATCCATTGCCATCGTCTAATCGAGAGATGATAAGAACCTGGATACTAAGGCCCTCATTACAACCCTTGTGGTCAAAGACCGCCAGGGCTGAAGTGGCGATCGTACCGCCAACAGGCTGGCGGTACAATTTGCCATATTTTGACCGCAGCAGTAGCGCCGCGGTCCCCCTGCTGGGACCAGCGGTTTTCCGCCATGGTTGTCCCAGCGTTTTGAATCTGTGGATTTTGACTCCCCTTCCCGCCAGCCTGCCCATGGCAGTAGAGAACGCCAAGGTTGCAATGAGGGCCTAAGTCTTTTTGCAAAAAACGGAAGAATTTTAAAACCCTTCCTTAAGAGCCTCATTAGACCAAAGCAAGCCGAAGAAATTTTCTTAGCCTGATGTTCCATAGTAAGTAGGGGATCAAGCCAGACTCCTAAACTTTTAATATAATCCTTGGGAGGAGGCAACTCCCCCAAAGATCCAAGCAAGGAGGGATTCATACCCAGACGGGAGCAATATCCCAGTATCATCACCTCAGTCTTGTCTCCATTTAGTTGGAGCATACTTTCAGCCATCCATCTTGACACCGCCTGTAGACACAGAGACAATGAAAGTCTATTGGTACCAGAGTTAGTAGAAAACAAGACCACTAGCTGGGTGTCATCTGCATAAGACACTAATGAAAGTCCAAATGGCTCCACTATCTTAGCCAAGGGGGCCATATAGATATTAAATAGAGTAGGGCTAAGGGACGAGTCCTGTGGCACACCACAACTACTTTTAATACAACTGGAGAGGAACGAACTGTCAAGCACCTGAAATGATCTCCCCCCTCAAAAACAAGGAGAGCCAACTTAGAGCCCCTCCCGTGACTCCAATCTCCCTCAACCTCTGAAGTAGTAAATGGTTGTCAACTGTATCAAAGGCAGCACTAAGATCAAGGAGACAATTGCCATCAAAAAACCCTGATCCAAACGCCTCCTGGCATCTTCCATGACGGCAATCATAGCGGATTCAGTGCTATGGAGAGGTCTAAAGCCCATCTGAGTAGGACAAAGGATATTGTTATCCTCAAGAAAGATTGAAAGTTGAGCGTTAATGTGTTTTTCAATTATTTTGGAAAGGGATGGCAGCAACAAGATGGGTCTATAATTATTGAGCACTGTTGTGAAAATGGCTAGGTAGCTGGCTTTCCATGTCAGACCGGGCTTATTTGGTTCCAATTGATGTGCATATGGCAGTTTTGGCTCCTACCTGCTGTGGTACCTAGCCAATGGTATGCCAGTGTGGTCCATAATGCCCATTCTTAGCCCCTGTGTGTGACAGTGATGTGTATGCCATTTGTGCGGTTGTTGCTGTGATTGGCCCTGTGCTCCCTTTCTTCCCCCCTCTCCTTTTGTCATCCTGTCCATGTGTGCATTAGCATCATCTGGCAAAGGAGCAGGAGCACCAGCGAGTGAGGGAGCTGCAGCCCACGGGACCTAGGAGGCAGAGTCCACCAACGTCGAGCGCACCAGTGGGACAGAGGGCGAGGGGAGCGCCATGGGGGGGGGGCAGGAGCTGATTCAACTAACTCTGATCCCTCCTCCGATGGGAGCTCCCTGGTGGTGGTGGACCCCTCTGGGACCACCCCAGCTACAGGTTCAACTGCCACCCACGTACAAGCACCATCCTCTAGCCCCCCACCGAATTTCCCATGCCCACTCACACAGGAGGGTGGACGTCTCCTTCACCCCATGCTCCTGAGGCCCTGCCCCAGTCAGCCCTGCTGCCCTCACTGAAAAGGCTATAGTGAATGCCATCCAGGGGCTGGCATCCCAGATGCAGCAATGCAGTGCCTTCCTAGAAGGCATTCACTGTGGCTTGACAGCCCTACAGAGATCATTTCAGGCTCTGGCCTCCTCTCTGACAGCAGCCAGTGTCCCTGTTTCTTAAGTTCCCCCTCCAACTACCACTTACCAGTCCCAGTCTCTTCTAACGCCAAGCCCATCCACACACACATTCGGACAAGCATGCACACAAAACAACAGACAAGATACGCACAGACAAACACAGGCAGCACACTTCAGCCCACAAGCACTCACACAGCCAGTACACAGATGCACACACAACATCATTCACTGCCTCCACTGTCTCCCCCTACTCCTCCCTCGCAGTTACCTCTGCACTCACAACTGCATGCACTGTATTAACAGTCCCTGAACCTGCCACCTGCACAGCCTTGCCTGCAGTCACCACAACAGCAGACCTGCAGACCTGCACCCCAAACACCACATGTGCAGTCACTACCACCACCATCACCACCTCATGCAGCACACCCACCCCACTTTAAGACACCACCACAACATCCATCAACACGTCCTGTTTGTCCTCCCCACCTTTTCTGCCCCTCCCTCCAAAGACACACAAATGCTCACACTCAGACTCCCAATGGCCATCCACCTCACACATGTACACTGTCCATGCACCTGCACCCAAGTCCAGCACACCTCCTCCTCCAACCACTCCTTCTAACTCCACTCCCATCCCTCCTCCCACAGCCCACCCCATTGGCCCTACGAAGCTTTTGCATTCCCGCCTTGACCTCTTCCCTCCCCCTCTCCCATGTCCTACCCGTAAGAGAAAGCCCCCCCCCCAGCTCAGTACCTCCAGCACAAAGTCTAACCCTGTTCCACCCCCAAAGACTTCAGCTGCCACTGAGGGGCACATTAATGCAACTCCGGCCCCCTTGTCCCAATCCCAATCCTACACCCCCTAAACAGAAGGGTTAAGGGCCATCCCCTCCCAAACCCAAACCCAAGGACACCCCTCCCAAAAAGATGCTCCCCCACTCCCGCACCCTCCTGAGATGCCGATGCCTAACTATTTCCAACATGATGCCTCTGCACAGTGGGGTCCCAATGTTGTCAGGAGTCAAGTTGGGGCTTGGACTTTGCCCTGTGGGCTTATTCAGACTTTGGACTGGCCACTGGCCCTGCATGTGAATATGCACTGATGTATATATTTTTGATTTGGGCTCTACAGCCAACAAGATTACAATGGTTGGAATGGAGATATGTGTCCTGGCTTTCTTTGATCCTTGGTTCTGTTACTGTTGTTTAACTCTGCAAATGGTTCCGGGTGTGTGGTGTGTGTGTATGGTGTGTGTTTCACTCTCCCCTCCCTCCCTTGTGTGCTAGGCGGCTGTACTCACCGTCATCATCTTCTTCGACGTTTGTGCTCCAGCACAGTCATGGTGTGGTACAGCATCGGGAAGACTTGCAGTTCAGGTTTCATGGCGGCCAAAGACTCCTCTGTGTCCCTGGAAGTGAGTGTCTCCTTTTATATGTTGTGTTTCCGCCAGGCTTTTGGTGGCATTGGTACTGCCCTGGAAATTCTGGCGGTGTGCTATGTCATACTATGGTGGGTGAATCCTTGTCTTCTGCCTGCCTGGAGATGTTACAGCTGTGTTCAGTATTCGTACTACACTGGTGGTTGGGGTGGTACATTGGCTGTCCATGGGAGGGATCACCGCCATGGTCATTATTTGGTGATCATTACCGCCAGCCTGGCAACGGTACTACCGCCATTGCCAGTGTGCCGGTCGCCAAGCTTATAATGACCACCAATTTTTCCATAGGTAATGCATTCATTGATAGAGAAGCTAGGAGAATAGCCTTAAGTGGGTGTGACTATGAAATTGTACAGATGACATCCAACCCACGGGCTAAAGAAGTATGCACATATTTTGACCTGAAAAGTGTTCAACAAAAGGCTGGGGAACAGGAGTTAGAGGAATGGAAGAGGGGAGGTTGTTCACAAAACGAGGAGGGGGTTTGGTAGCCCCAAATGGTAAAATATGCCTTTTTCTAATGTTGGTTTAGCTCAAAATTTCATCAGTGTGCAGAACATTTATGTAAACAGTGCACTATTCGTGCTTGGTATAACACAGGCAAGGGCATACTCACTGCATCAGGCCACTTCCCACTGCCCCACGGACCCTTTGTGAGCCTACAAATGGACTTCATCTAAATGCTTCCTGTGAGAAAACAGGGCTGATTGCAGAGGCCCCCTAACTTTTTGCCCCCATTTTCCACTTTATGCTGGTGTTTTCCTGACTCTGATGGTGCCCTGGGTACTGCTAACCAGTCCCAGGGCCTGTGCTCTGTGTAAAATCAATATGCAAATTAGGCTAATTATAATTGGCTAAGTTAACCTACCTATAAGTCCCTAGTATATGGTAGGGCATGTAGGTTTAGGCACCACAGCATAGGTGGTGCACCCATAGGTGCACTGCTGAGTTGCCCAGTGTCATTTTAAAGGCAGGCCTGCCTTGCTGGCTGCTTTTAAATTAAAGTTATATGCAAATTCGACTTTGGAATTAAAAGTACTTCCAAAGTCTTAAACTACCTTATTTTTACATATAAGTCACCCCTAAGGTGTGCCCTATATGCCCCTAGGGCTGGGTGCCATGTAACTATAAGCAGGGACTTTATAAAAATAGTTTTATAAGCCCTGGTGAGGTAAAAACAGCCAAATTCGTTTTTCCCTCATTGTAGTAAATGGCCTTCATAGGCTAGAATGGGGAGACTTTGTTTTAAATTGTAAAGTCTCCTTAAAAGATGCATACCAAGAATTTGGTATCAAATTAATTGTTGTAATAAATCCCACAACTTCCAGTTGTTGGATTTAATATAACTTGTTCAGGTAAAAAGTTTTAGACTTTACATAAAAAGTTGCCAATTTCAGCCCTGCATTGTTTTTGCTGCTGTGCTCTGATTGGCCAGCCTGCAGCAGCTTAGCCAAGCTGCCTTGATGAGGTGTGAAGTGGCCTGGCTTCACACAAAGGAATGTGCTTGTGGGAGAGAATCTCCCCTCAGCAGATGGTGAGGCAGGAAGGGGAGGGCTGCCAAACTGGTCTTCAAAGGCAGAGAAAGACATTTGGAGCAACCAGCAACACCCCCACATCCTACAACCCCAGACAACTAGGTGTCCCCTTGATTAGATTAGGAGAGGGCAGGAGAGGGGTGTGTTTATGATTTTTAACCACACCAGTGGGTGGGCTCAGCCAGATGTAACCTCCAAAAATCAGATTCAGCCATGTTGGATTTTTAGAGAATGTTGCCTTCTGGGATAGATTTTTGCCACACTTCCCAGGAAGTGGTCATCACAGGGGGACGACCCTGTACCTGATTGGAGAACCAGGACTCCCCTGCTTTTCACCCAGGAGCAAGGATAAAACTGGCAGACCTGCACCCGCACCTCAGATCCCCACCAGATTTCAACAAGAAAAGAACTAAAGGAGAAGAAGGACTGCCCTGCTGGACCCCTGGCCTGCACCTGGAACCTGCACTCAGAAGGACTGCACCAGCTGCACACTTGGGCTTCACCACAAGAAGGACTTTGCCTGGCTTCAACTGGTTCAAGGAGGGACTCCCTGTTTGCTACAGGTGAAAAATTGCTAACCAGAGTCCCCTGCACCAACTCCTGAAGAAAGCGACCAGCTGACCACTGCCCAGTGGCCAAAAAGGAGTTTGCGCCAGGTGCATCCTGGGAGTTGTAGTCCGCACCCCCCAAGGACCATCTCAGAACTTCTGGACCCTTGGGGTGAGCTGTGGACCCCAAAAGAACCTTAAAAGAACATCTGGGTGAAGCCCCAGAAGTTTGGAGAAGATTTGAGAATTTTTGTAAAAAAGCTCCATAGAGGGACCGACCCGCCGCGGAAATTCTAGCCGGCTTGGCTCAACCGCGACCCGGCCTGATTCGGTGGTTCGTCCCGGTAAAGAAAAATCTCAGAAAAAGAGACTAAGTCCGAAGGTCAAAAGTTGACCGGGACCTCCCAGCCATCGTATCCGAGAAGGGCTCCATGGACGTCGGATCAAGATCCAGGTTTACCCCGGTCGAAGGATTTTCACCTCGAAAAAATGACTAAGTCCGAAGGTAAAAATCTCCACCGAGGAATCCAGCATCACGTATCCGGAGAAGGGCTCCAGGAGGTCGGATAGGACTGGCAGGTTCGTCCCGCTGAAGAAAATCTTCAAAATAAAGACTAAGTCAGAAGGTAACTTTTTAACCGAGGCCTCCCGCGACCTGTAGCCGAGCAGGGCTCCATCGCAGTCGGCCTGAAACTTTGACTTTGCCCCGGTCGAAGTGCAACTAGATGACCCGATTGGCGCTTTTTGTTTCTAAGCGCTAGAAAAATAATAATTATTTAAAAATTCATATCTCCGGTTCCCTTTATCCGATTTTATTCGTTTTGGTGTCATTTTAAAGATAAAAATATAAACTATTTTTATTAATTAGTTTTGGATTTTTAAACTGTTTCATGTGTTTTATTTAATTACTGTTTTGTGATATTTGAATGCTTTACACACTGTCTCCTAAGTTAAGCCTTGACGCTCGTTGCCAAGCTACCAAGGGTTGAGCTGGGGTTAATTTACTGAGACCTAACTGGACCTAAGTGGAGGTTAGTGGCTTGTTGCTAGGTGTAGGTACCTACCTGCCCTTACCAATAACCCATTTTCCAACACTTCCCACACACAAGTTCAGATACGTTTTGGTCATTATGTGCATGTTCAGCAAATGGACAGAAGCCTATCCCACCAAGAGTTGTGATGCACAGACAGTTGCTCAGTGCCTGTTGAAGGAACTTGTCCCACGGTTTGTGGTCCCAACTCTCCTGAGCTCAGACAACGGACCAGGATTAGTCTCTCAGGTAATACAGCGGCTCTTCAAAGGGCTAGGGGTCACCCAGAAATTGCACTGCGCATTCCACCCACCCGCACAGGAGCTGTTGAGAGGAAGAATGGGGTACTTAAGAACAAGATAGGAAAGGTCTGTGCATCCACTGAACTCTCCTGGATTGATGCACTGCCACTGGCACTGCTCGCCATGAGAAGCACCCTTGACAGAGTGACAAATTTGAGCCCCCAGGAAATACTGTTTGGCCGCCCCATGCACATACCTGGCCACATGTCTGTGGCACCACTAGCAGTAACAGATGATCTATTATTACAATACTGCAAGAAAACAACAGAGACCCTACATTATCTCCACTGCCAGGTATTGCAGGCCTGACCCGAAGAGACACCACCAGAACACGGACTACAGCCTGGTGATTGGGTGTGGTTCAAAGCCCACACCAGACGGCATTGCCTACAGCCCTGGTGAAAGGGACTATACCAGATCCTTCAGACAACAGCTACAGTGGTCAAGTGTGAGGGGCTAACTTCCTGGACCCACAGCTCCCACACCAAAAAGATGGAGGGACCAATGGATCTGCAATTGCCACCTGTAACACCAACAAGGGTTCTGCCACCACCGCCGGGATACAACCTCCTATCAACAAACAAGACAAGGGAACACTGACAGGACTGCTGGTGCTGCACCCTCGCAAAGGTCAAGGGGTGGAAGCAGGTCCTGTGGTGACTCTTCATTGGACCGCTCAAGCTGAACACCTTTGGGAGTACAGCATGCAAGATGGTCCTGTCTGGATTTGATTACAGACGTACCTCAGTGGGCATTATGTGCTAGATAACCTCTGATGCCACATTATAGGTTACCACAGATGGAGAAATAACAAATTACCACCTAATGATTTGAAGACACTGGAAACAATTGACTTTTCTGGCCTCTGACATTTTCCTACCAGAGGCAGGGACAATGCCAAATGAAAAGAAAATGGAAAGAAAATGGCCTACTGTGCTGATTGCCATCTGCACCCCCGTTCCAGGAATAATACCGACAATTACATTAATACTGTTTGCAGACAAAATATACATACCATTGTCCGATGAGCTTAACTATATCAATGAAAGTAAAGGATTACACGCCAATACTTCAGGGGAAAGGGAGACAGGGATACCAGTAGAGGAGGGAAATAGGGGCAGGTGCCATGGAGGGATAATAGGGAAAATATGCTGACAACACGTTTGTACAAACGGTCAAGATATATCTAGAGGCGGCAAATGTGGCAGACTAATATGTATGCACTCACTTGCTCACACACTTCCAAAACACTATGAACTACACAGCTATCACACTTAGCAAGTACGTGGGATGTAACGTAGTGAACAGTGTTATAGAGCAGCAGCTCAACAAGAGAGTATACTATAACAAAAGAACATACAGGAGAGACAGGTCTCAAAATGGCACAGCATGTACGCGACTGACCCCTCAGATAGAGGACCAGCTTATTCTGGCCCAACTTCAGGGACCTAATCGGGCAAGGATACCAAAATGGTACAAGTGGAGGGACAGCTGCCCAGTGACAGGATAACAGAAAGTATAGGCATCCCATTCCTAAGAATTGATGAACAGAAGAAAGCACCATGGTGTATAAAGTACACAAAGGGCTCCACACCAGTCAAAAAGAAAATTGCTGAAAATAGTAGAAAGTATCTGTGCCCCATCTTGAAATCCTCTGGACGTAATCCTCAGGATGAACCCCACTTCTGGGAGGGTACTACTGATGCCAAGGTTAACATACATGTAGGCACCAGTGACTGCCTCAGTTATACCAACTTAGATAAAATAAGGGTTGGCACCAAAAAGTTGTCTGTGGGCCTCTCAGGGCCCAAGGGATTTTTCTTTGTATGTAGTAATTATGCATACTTCAAATTACCGGCTGCATGGCGAGGTAGCTCTTATCCAGCATTAGTGCTACCACACATAACGCATGTGACAAGTCTGTCCCAGATAACAGATCTAGCACGGCCGAAGACATGCAGAAGAAGGACCACTTCTTGGATAGATCAGGTCTGGGAGCGATAGTGCCACCACTTAGTGTTATGCATTCAGAATATAAAATGCACAAATTGTTTGGACTGTTTGAGACATTGGCAGACTCCACAGCAAGCTAACTGACCTAAGAACTGTTGTAATTCAGAACAGAATGACGTTAGACACCATCCTAGCAAAGGATGGTGGTGTATTCAGTGTGATCCGTCAGGACTGCTGCGTGTACATCTCGGATAATAGTGGGAACAACCATAAGTCAATAGGAAATATAAGGAAAGTAGAAAGGGATGCAAAGGAAATGTTTGTTTCAATGGATCCTGGTGGAATTTGGGAAAAATTAGGACCATGGTTCAGCAATTGGGCGTCATGGTTCATAAAGGTGCTGGTAATGGGTACAGTGGGGCTCATAACGATGTGTGTGCCAATAAAGGTATGTCCCACTTGCATAAAGGTAGTGCTAGACAGAAGTTGTAACAAGACTACTACATATCACCAGCACCACTATAAAGGGGACGCCCCAGAGGAAAAAGTCATTCCAGAGACCACACTTCTACAGAGGGAAGTGTAGGTTATCATTGAATGTGGAATTGCATTTTACATTGTCTCCATAATGGCCTACTAGGCCCTGTGATACACAGTGATAACAAGGCCTGTTTGATGAAAATCTCATGACCTAGCTGAACTCTGTTTTCTGTTTGCTCAGAACACATTATTAATCAAGGCTTGCTATCAAGACAGCCCTCATGAAATATCATTGCACGCTGACTGAAGCAATACAGATGAAGAAATGCAGTATCCTATGTATGTGTAGCCTCTGTTAGATGGAAAGTTCCATCTTACAATGTGAGGCACTAAAATCATCTTCTGTAACTTCCTTTGCTGTACTGTACCTTACCTTATTTGGTGCGATATAAAGGATTAACAGTAATACCTTTTGCAATGTCTGGAAAACGATCACTTACTAATGTTCTCAATTAATGAGATGCATGAACATGCCTTATGGTTTATGGAAATAAAAGATCATGTATGACTTCCTTAATTGGAACTGCTTGGACCTGGCCTTTCAAGCCACAGTTCCCAGGAACATAATAAATTATCTTTCTTTATACCATAAGACTGGCTGGTCTTTGGTTTTGTTTTTGATCTGAAGGAGGCTTCAACACTATGATATAGTCCAGATGCAAGAAACATGGGTACTCAATGTTTTTTTAGTGGTTATAGTAGTTACTCAGCTCATGTCCTTCCTTCAGTATTGGATGGGCTGGAAGGGGGAGGCCTAACAGTCTGGTTCAAGGTTTTGCATGACTGTCTAATTACATCAGGTAGAAAAGATGATAGACTTATTTAAGCTTGGTTTTAGTCAACTTTATAATGATGATTTTTTTTGTTAGGAACAAAGTTAACTACTGTCTTCTTTTTGCTTTTGGGGGAAAAGTGGAAAACTAGTACTCGGGCAAAGGAATGGGTCTTAATGTATTGCTAGCAGGAGTCTTTAATGCAAAACTGAGTGACATTCTTTTTTCATTAGCATCTAATCCTTTTAATATAACTGATTTGATGAATTATACAGGGCACAGGAATCAAAGAGATATTTTGCTACTCATTATTTTCATTGAATCATGGTCTGTACAATGTTTCAGAATTGGCAGGAGGTAAAAAAAAATCAAATATCAACATTTTCAGGAATAGGGTACTGTTCCACACTTGACTAAATTTTTGTTGTAAGGGGTTCTGATAAACCTAACATATTATAGATCCACATACTCAGCCCCTCATTATGACTTTGGCAGGCGGTGGACAGCGCCCACCAAAGTCCTTCATCAGGATGACCGCATATGCGGCTGTCCCTTCACAGTACCTATTCTGTGTTTCATGCTTGGCTGGCAGACGAAAACAGCATTTCCTCCCACCGGCCCAGTGGGAAACACAGTGCAACATTAATGCCGGCTCATAATAAAGCCAGCGGCAATGATGCGGTGCTGTCCATGGGGCCTCTGCAAAGCCCATGCCAACTTCATGGGCAGTTCAGGCGCCACCATGGGGCCCCCAGCACCTCTTTTCTGCCAGAATTTGCATGGTGGTGGGACTGCCATGCAAAGGCTAGCAGAAACAGCAGTTGTAATCTGAAAGGCAGCACTGCTTGCAGCTTTCCCCTGGTGAATTGAGACCACCTGCACCGCCAGGCCATCAGCTGGCGGCCACCTAGTGGTGCCAGTGGTCAGACTGTGGCAGCTCCGCCATGATCATGGAGGTTGGGCCACCCCTGTTGGTGGCAGCCTGGCAGCGGGTGGAAACATCATCCGACAGGTCAGCCGTGCTACCCCTCGGATAATGTTTCCGAATCCTCCAGGCTTTTCCTGGTGGGTTTCCCCGCCAGGGAAAGGCTGGCAGAGGGGGTGCCCCTGCACTGCCCATGCACTTTGCATGGGCTGTGCAGGTGCCCCGGGGCAGTGATCTGCGCAACGGATGCAGCTGCACCCGCCGCACAGAGGCATTGGCAGCGGCTCCATGTGGAGCTGCCATCAATGTCCCAGCCAGGCCTTTCTGTGGGCCGGCAGGCGGAACAATATTTATGCCCGCCGGCCCACAAGAAGGTTCATAATTTGGCCGACAGGGATCCGGGGATGCTGGGGGTCAGTGTTTTGACTGCCAGCATGAACACGGCGGTTGTTACCGCTGTG